>NW_015170373.1:8410-22469 GCF_001447785.1 Gekko japonicus | reverse complement strand
GGGGAGGGATGGAGATCATGCAGAATTACAACTGCTCTTCAGATGGCAGAGATCAGTTCCCCTGGAGAAAATGGTGGACTCTGTGTCACTATACCCTGCTGAGGTTGCCACAGAAAATTGACGCTGAGTGCCCAAGGCTGGGACACTCTCTCAGAACCTCTTTCTAGAGCTCGTATTTATTTCCACAATGGGACTTATTCCTTGTTAAAAAAATAAGCAAAGTTACTGTGGATTCTGCTTATATTTTTTAGCAAGTCTATGGTAATATGGTATAATTATATTTCCTCTTTCATTGCTTTCTATTTGCGTGTTTCCCCCCTTTTCTGCTTATCTGCTTTTACCTTTTTATTTCAGCAACAACAGAGGAGAGTTCATTTGAAGGAACAAACTGTCTGTTATACTCTTCAGGCAAGAATATCTGAGTAGGGATGGGCACAAACTGGCTGATGAACTAAAGTTTGTCATAAATTTTGGTTGGTTCATGGTTTACAAACTGAAGAACTGCCACAAACTTCCATGAATTTTGATGCAGTTCATGAAGAGCAGAAAGCAGGGGTAAACAAAAAAACAACAGTTGAGCTCAGAGCCATTTAAACCACTGCTTTCTGCTCCCCTTGAAAAACCACAGGGAGCAGAAAGCAGTGTTATCCTTTGCCTGCTGCATAAGAAACAGAACAAGGAGAGGATCAATAGGAAAGATCATCAAATTGCTGCCACCATCACAAAACAACATCGTTATTATTGCCAGATTTAATATGCATTAGCACCTTGATATTTGGAATGTTTTTAGAAGGTTTTAAGGTTGTTTTAACTGTTATTTATGTGTTTTAATCCTTCTGTAAGCCACCCTGAGCCTGCTTCGGCGGGGAGGACAGGATATAAATTTGATAAATAAATAAGTGGCAGTCCCTGCCACTCAGCTGTTTGGAAACCCTTAAACTTTAAAATGGCTCATGGGCCAATATGAACAGGTTTGGTTCATGGTTCAACCACAAAACATGAAGCAAATAACAAAAAATATGGTTCATATCTACCCCTACCTCTGAGTGTCAAAAATATGACACTATCTCCTCTTTATGAGTCTCTAAGCCTTTTCCTTGTTCCTTAAAAAGTCATGTCTCTGATATTAGCCTGCAGGGGAAGACAGCTATAGAGAGAATTTGTTGTCACTAGCAGTAGGATGCTGGAAGGCAGTGGACCATTTATAAGATAGGACTTGAACACTGTTATTGAATTTTGCATTTGACCTGCCACTTTATGAGATGCCATCATAATTAAGGGAAGAATGGTACAGTACACAGTTGAATATCAACCTTACTGAACTAAAGATTGTAGAAAATTAAGCTTCTGAAGCACAGCACATTCTGTAGAGTAAAAAGGCTGATCAAATGGGTGTTTCTTATATCTGTATCCCACACTTCTTGTAAGAAATCACACTTTATCCTTACAACTATCCTGTAAAGTAGGGTTAGTTGCAACACAAGGATTTCTGTGAGGCCACCTAGGAAACTTCATAGCTAAGGTTTTGGGGCTGAGCTTCCTACCTCCAAAATGAATGTTCTGGCCAACAAACTACAATGACTCTCAAGGGAATGTAAGCAAATGGAGCACTGACCCTTATGTATAAGAGCCATGAGAAAGCAGTAGTAGGCAACTACCTTTCCATAGGTATTTCCATATTTATTTCAGAAAAAAAAAACCACATCTGTTTTTGAAATAATATTCAAGACAGTGTTATGACAATACAAAATGGATAAAAATAATAAATATCAAATCAACAACAGTATGACAACAGCAAGTTATTTTTTTAAAAAGCAGCCCAAATACAATTCATAAAAGAAACAGCAGCAAAATCTATCATCATGTGGTAGGTTAAATCTTTTTTTAACCCCCCCCCCAAGATCTATTGAATATGATGACAAGCAATACAACCGTAAGAACATTGAAAACACCCACTGCCTATCAATGTTCCCTCTAAGCTGTGGAGTCTTGTGAGCAAAAATTCTACTTTGTGAGCTACCGGCATTAAAGTTGTGAGCAGGTGATTTGGCTGCTGCATAAATCGGTTTGCTCTGGAGCCATCCTTCCTGAGCTAAGACATAAATATGTGAGCCAGAGGCTCAAAAACCTTGAGCTAGCTCACACTAACTCAGCTTAGAGGGAACATTGCTGCCTATCCATTATTAGGAATACCAGAAATGTCATGTCACACATGTTCAACAGTAGAACAGTAGTTGAGATGATCAAATGGAAGCTGATCACTCAGTCTGATCAAGTGGCAGCAAATGATTTGAAAACAGGCTTTAGAGGTTTGCATGAGGTTTATTCAAACTGCACACATGCAAAGTGCTACCAATAGAGGTAGATTGGCAGCAATTTTAACTAAGGACTTCCTAGACAAACACCGAAGGGTAGTCTTTAAAACACACACACACACACACAACATTTATATATAAAAAATTTGGGACTATTTTAACTATCTATGGTTGCATGAACACAGTGTTCACATTTTTATTGCATTTTTGCCTGCTGTGCAATTGGCTTTACAAGCTCCACCTCCCAAATTGGGAATTTCTATTGCACTATTGTGAACTAACATTCTAATGATATATTGCCACAACTGCTGAAGTCTTAGCTTTCAATGTTTTGTAAAAGTAAGTCTCTATTATCTTCTGTTGTGGAGTTGTGCGTTATCTGTACTTTCCCCCATATAACTCTGCAATGGAAGGGGCTATAAGTATGCTCCTATTATAGAGAGCCAGCTGGTTTTAGCGGTTAAGAGCAGAGGACTCCAATCTGGAGAACCGGGTTTGATTCCCCACTCCTCCACATAAAGCCAGATGAGTGACCTTGGATCAGTCAGTGTTCTCTCAGAACTCTCTCAGCTCCCCAAAAACAAGTGTAGCTCACCACTAGTTAGTGGTGCATAACACCAAAGAGCTGGAATTTCAGGTTGCCAGACAATCTTAGGATCTCCTAGTTATACTACACACAATGCAATACAATAATTATTTGTTCCTATTATGTAATTTCTGCACTGTTTAACATCATGTTTTAAGGTTTATGCTTTGTTTCAGCTTTGTTTCAGATTCCTGCCTATTTTCAGCTTTCTGCAATCCAAACCTTATTGCATTGTTTATTGGATGTTGAATCTCATTGATCATATTGACTTACACTGTGCTTTGAGTCTCATGCCAGTATACTTATTTTCTAAGGGAAGGAAACAAGGAACAATTAGATGAATCGCTTGTAAACAGATTTTGGAAAGAACCCTAATTATGCAAGTAGTCAGGAATATTTATGCAATTTAGATGTTTGGAAATGCGATGCCTTTGCAAAGAACACTTCCCACCCCCTGTTACCCATGCATATCCTTTCTTACATATCTCTCCTCCTGTTTATATCCCACCTTTCCCTTCAACAAAGTAACAATCCTCCATTATGAGTAACTATACTAAACAGAACAAGAATTGTTTTGATTAACAGTTAGCCAGGTTTTCTTATCATAACAAAATACACACAGACACAATTTGTGCTCAACCCTGAAAGCAGAAATTAGGGCTTTTATTACAGTCACCATTACATACATGCTTGACTTATGTTGTTGCTTTTAATGATGATATGCCCAACCCACATGCATTCATTTACTCTGGTTGTGCTTATAATATATTATTTCCTAGATGAAAGGTATGTACCCAGGGGCAGAAGAAGGTTCTCACTTTGTTAGTCCATTATTGCGAACATCTCTATAGTAATTCTCTGTGTCTGTAGCAACTCCATTTCATATTACAGAAAGGATAGTCATCATCAGTCTCAGTCATGCTGCCGTGCAGTCTCTGAAATATGAATGTCTCTGGAGTTTACAAATGGATTGACACAAGGGAGAGGGATGGGCAAGGAGGCATATGCAGTGGCTTCATTTTTTAAAGGTTGTCAAGACAATATAAAGGAATGAGAGAAGGGATCGATGTTTCTTTTCAAAATCATCAGTTACTATTAGCACCAAGATGGCCTGTTTAGTAACAGAAAGTGATAGTTGGTGCTTACTCCTTAATCTTTCAGGGGAATTTGAGTACTGAAAGAGAAAAGACAACATAGCAGAGAAATACAAACAAGCTTTTACTTACAGTACTCTCTCATAAGAGGGCACATTAATCTTCAGACTGCTGACGGGCTTTGTTGGTCATTGCTAAAATTTTCTGTAATGGACTACCCTAGGGGCTGACCAGGGAACCAACTTTCAGTTTGACTGTCAGAAGACACAACAAAACAGTATTGTTTCCCAAAGGGTTTTCTGTTGCTTGGATGAGGCTTGGTTGGCAGTATGTGGACTATCTTTAGTATAGAGACATAGCTGGTTATTGATTTTTTTTATATGTTTGTGTGCTTCAGGGGGGCACATGAGACATCAGTATTTCAGATGAATGAATGAATATCTTGAATATCTTGTGTGGAGCAGTGTCCCCACTCATGACAATGGCCCTTTCTGCACTGACAGCTTGCTCTGGAGAATCTGAGGAGTCAAGCCTTAAGAGTTGACTTCACAGTCACACACATTCCCTCTGCACTGGTCCCCCCCTTTGGTTTATTTATATGTGTATTCCGTATGCATTCTGCATTTACAAGCAAAACCCACATTTTTTTGAGCTAACTGGTTGCTTAATCTAAGGTGAAGAGAAAGGCAAACATCTTTCAAAACTTTTAACTGCAGACCTAACCCCTCCCTCCCTCCCTCTGTGATTCTGTAAAAAAAAAAAAGGGAAGGAGGGGGAAATCTAGGTTCACACATGCAAGGCTGACACATTTGGGAGCAGGGAATCCCCTAATCAAAGGGTTTTTACCGATATTTCAAATATAAAATATCAAAGGATATTTACTGATTCCTTCTTATGCTCTCTCTGGCTTTTTAAAAGTTTGCCTGAGCGAGTGGACACATCCTCTTTTGTCTTCGGAGAAGGAGGGGGAAAAAACAGAATGGGGAGGGAGTGTCAATCAAAAGAGAGAGAGGCAGAAATGGAGGAGGGCAGTGGGCAGCACTTAAATACCCACAGAAACAATTCTACTTTAGAAAGGATTAGCGATTCAAAAGCGAATGAGAAGAATCACAGCAAAAGGCATTTTGGTAACTGCGGGGCAACGGTGTGCTGGAAGTGGTCTGATTGCCGATTCCTGTAAAACAAATGCAGAAACAAGAAAAAGCCCTGACACAAACTGGAAGTTAAAGTAGGAGGGAAGGCAGAATGGAAGAACGGGATGCGCTCAGAAACTGAGGCAAAATATGGGTGCAGAAAGGGCCAATAAAGAACGCTAAACCTCTGAAACCTCTGAATCCCAGAACCAGGAGGCAACATCAGGGGAAGGTCTCAGCCTCTGTACCCTGTTGTTTCCCCTCCAGAGAAACTAGTTGGCCACTATGTGAGACAGAATGCTGGACCAGATGGACCAGCATCCATTATGTTCTTAAGGGACTCCGATTTCTTTTTATATGCCTAACTACCTACCACATTTTTATCTCACTCTTGCTATCCTTTCCCCCAGCCACATTAAACCCCATGTATGGAATTCTCTCCTCCACCATTTAATCTTCACAAACCCCTATAAAACACAATGTATTGAGAGAATTTAACAGATTAGCCCAATAAGGACATGGCTGGCTGGAGCAAGTATGGGCCTGAGGCAAAGATTCCCTCTAGGCATTACCTCCCTTCAGCCTTAACTGAAACATCATATGATAACAATTTCATATAATGTGCTCAATTCCATGGCCCTGTAGGGCACCTATAGGCCCCAGAATTTTGTTTACCTAATTCCCTTTTTCTTAGCACCTAGTTATCTGTAGCCAGATGCTTTAAAAAAACAAACCCAAAGAACTATCTCTCATATATAATTCTCTTTTGGTGTGACTCTTTTCTGAATGTTCCACACACTCCCACAGCCTTTGGCTCCCTGACCTGTCAGTGAAAAGCTGTCCCTATACACTGGCTGCGTTGCCTGAGTCTTACCTCCACTATTCTAAACAGTTTGCTGTCCCTCTCTCCCCAATAGCCAGTTGGAACACTGGCTCTTTTGCATATGTGGCCTGATAGGCCTTTGCCTCTAACATTCTATACAGTTTGCTGTTGCTGTTCAGAGTCATTGAATGTGTCCTGAGGTAAATTACATATCCCAATTTCCCCTTAAACGGTCACTGGGGTTGCCAAAATACATATCCCAATCTTCCCTTAAATGGTCACTGGAGTTGCCAATCTCCCTGTAGGGACTGGGTATCTCCCAGAAATCACCATGTTCCCCAGCCACAGCACATAATTTTCCTTACAGAAAATTTCCCAGCTATTACAATGGCTACTTTGGGCAATTGACTCTATGGCATTATACCCTGCTGAAGTCCCTCCGCACCCCAAACCCTGCCCTCCCAGGCTCTACCCCTCAAATCTACAGATCTGGCCCTCCCCTTAGTATTGCCAGCCTCCAGGCAGCATCTGGAGATCTCCAAGATTAGTTCTCCTGGAGAAAAGGGCTGCTTTGGGCAATGGACTCTATGGAACTATACCCTGCAGAGGTCCCTCCACACCCCAAACCCTGCCCTCCCCAGGCTCTACCCCTCAAACCTACAGGTATTTCCCAACCCAAAGTTGGCAACCCTGTAACTGGCTATGGAACCACTTTCCAGGCCCTTGGAACCCAAGAAGACATGGCATAGGAGGAGGTACTTTTCTACCTTAGCTGCCACTGCATAACCCCAAATCAACAGAAATCAGGGGTGGAGGGAACCATACCTGTTACCATGAGGCTGTCCTCCCATATTACCCACTTGGGGCAGCAAAATGACTTGAGACAGCCCTGCCTTATAGCTAAGCAGAAGGAAATAAACACGGCTTGCCTCCCTCTATTTTCCCCTTCCCTCTGCCGCCCCACCATTCACAGTCAGGACACTCACCTGGAGCTTCCTTCTAGAGCTCGTTGTATTTCTTCCCACAACGAGCCTTATTCCTAGTTATTTTAATAATGCCATTTTTGTCAGCTCTTGTTACCCTTTTGTACTTCTGAAGCAGAACCCTTAAAATTCATTCAGTTCTTCCTGCTTGATTCTAACAGTGTAATAGGAATAATTCAGTCACTGAAATAATATATTCCTTATCTGTATGGCTCTTTACTAGGGACATCCATTCACAGAAATCCAATATGAAGACAGCCCATGCATAACTTATCTGAACTGGAAAACTAATTACACTAGAAAATAATGAGGAAGGCCATTAATCCATTGTATTTTTACACCTTGTGTATGCTGCTTCAGTTTCATGGCACATCAGGTAAGGCATTAGGAGAATTAGGGGGAATGGAACTGGAAAGAGGGAATCAGCAAGAAACTGAAGCCACTTAAGGTCATGTTGACAAACCCATATTAACTTCATTATCAAAGAGAATTACTGGGCCATGTTTAAGAGAAAGAGTGGCTCAATTTTCTCTAGTGTCTATGGCTGCTTCTGAATTTCTCTGGATCCAAATTTCTCCTTCAGTTTCAGCATATCACATGACCTGATGAGGTTTCCAAAGTAGAAAATACATTGGAGTCTTTGTTTCAAGGGAGATATTGCTCATTTACTTCAGCCTCCTACAACTATTTCAACTTCCAACTTCCCCCAAGCACAGGTAGCATGTGTTTTAGAGAGCAGCAGCAAGGAGAAGCAGATGGAGACACTTTGAACACCCTCTTCTCTTCTTTGCCTGCATGCTCCTCAGTTTCAAAAGCTGCAGTTCCTGCTATTTCCTGCCACAAGATATTCAAGTTGAAGACTGTCTGCACTCACTGAATTGAATGACAACTCTGGTTTCTTTTATTATTTCTCCGCATGACGTGAAGCTGTTGCTATCCTTTTCCCCAGCCACATTAAAGAAATGCAACAGAAATATTACCATCTAAATTGATGCCTGTTGTGTCATCACATATAAAAATCACAGAAAACTGCCATAAAGTGGTGTAAAATGGCATATAATATAAAAATTGCATAACCCTGTTATAAAAACATGAAAATGGAAAATTTGCCAAACAGAATAGGATTAATATTATTATTTTTAGATATTCATACCTCTCATTTCTCCCCATTGGAGACCCAAAGCAGCCTACAGCATCACCTTCTCCATTTTATGCTCACAACAGTCTTGTAAGTTAGACAGAGCAAGTATGACTGGCCCAAGGTCACCCAGCAAGTCCTCATGGCAGAGTGGATTTCCCAGCTCCCAATCCAACAATATAACCACTGCACCATGCTGACTCAAAGAGGTAGTTTCTTTCCAATCACATGTGAAAATTAAAAGAAGCAATCATATGTACCTATTCATACATCCTACTTTGGCTGCTGGTTAACATTACTGAGATATTTATTTTCTGCAACTGAGAACATGGAAACATTTTTCTTGATATATTGTATGACTTCCTTGTTCGCTGCCACCAGAGTGATTGGAGCCATTTCCATCGACCCCAGCTTCTCTGTTTCACCAGCTATTTTAAGAAGTATGGGTTCTACATATACGGGTACTGACATATAGAAGACTGCCCTCTTTTCATTTTCATCTGTGCCAGGAGATATGTTTTTGTTGTATTTTGATCTAAGAATGGCAGAGTTCGGTGAGATTATGGAATTTTCAGGAATTACTCAGGAATTTGTGTAGTTCTAGTCCAAGTGTATTGCTTATAACCATAGGTTGTTACAGTGTAAGTAAAGAGAAATTATAACCCCATGTTACAAAGGACAAATAAAATGAAAATGTAACTGCTTGGACCCAGAACAAAAAGTGTTTACCATTACAGCACAACAGTTAATCAGATTATCATCATTATAGAAAATGGCAGCATGCTGGACAATGATCTAGGTCTAATGATAGGAGGCGGCATCAGTGGGCAACATCTGAAATTCAGAAAAGGGATCCAACAATGTCAATCCAAACATAGTTTCTCATGTCATGATTTAAAGTGCATAATAATATATAATGAACAACATCCTTTAGTCACCTAGTCACATGTACTCTATGTAGGCTCCAGTGGGGTTTTTTTCTTTTTATTTACATCCAGAAAAGCAAACAGCCAGTAGCATCATAAAAATCACCCTGGAGAATGGAATTTATGGTTTTGTAAATATTGCAGGTAGACACGGTCAGCCTTAAGGCTGTGATACTGCAAGAAAAAATAGCAAGTAGAAACCATGTATTATAACACTGTGCCCAGATAGTACATATTTTGGTTCATACTACATATATATAAAAAAGTTTTTACTAGTTATTGTAGGTAGCAGGGCTCTACTGGTAGCAGGACCTCCTTTGTCTATTAGGCCACACACCCCTAGTGTAGCCAATCCTCCAAGAGCTTACAATAGCCCCAGTAAGAAGAGCTCTGTAAGCTCTTGGAGGATTGGCTACACTAGGGGGGGTGTAATGATTCCTTGTTTTATATATATGTGTGTGTGTCTCTTTAAAAGTTTGGTTGCATGGCTGTGATAGACAAGTGTGGTGTGATTGGTGATTGACAGAGAGGGGGAGGGGTTTTGGAAGTGGTTCTGAGTGGATGAATATGTGTGCCTGTTAGGAGTGACAGTTACAGGTTTGACAGTTGATGAAGACAGTTGATAAGTTAGTTTTCATTCTGAAGTCTTTGGGAGAAGCAGTCTTGTGTGTGATATAGGAGTTAGTTCTGTGTATGGAAAAAGTTGAATGTATATGAAACAGTAAAGTAAAGTTTAAGAGAAAAGAAATTATATGAAAGTCTGAGTGACAGACTGGAGAGAAACAAGAAACGTAGATGATCTTGAGTTAAAGGGTTACAAAGTTACCTGATAAATCCCTGTAGAGGAAGGGAGAAGAGCTTGTGTGGGACACCAAACAATTTATCAGAATATTCACATTTCCAGTTACTTTGTTATACCTTTTTATTTATGAAGTATTTCAATAAATCTACTTTTATTTAAGCATACCAGCTGAAAGGAATCCTTCCTCAGGCACACTTAGTACCTCTAGTACCTCGAAAAGCCTTAAACTCGACCTACCTACCCAGTAATAGAAACAGTATAGTATAAAGGTTTGGAAAGCCTTAAATTTCCTGGTGGCAGCCAGATATCCCCAATAGAACAAAATAAAAAGAACACTTTTAAAGTGGAACCAGGCCTCCCCAGAAAGGGGTCGTCACAGGGGGTGTGGCCTAATAGGCAAAGGAGTTCCTGCTACCAGTAGAGCCCTGGTAGGTAGTATGAGAAAAACTGCCAAATGTGCAAGTCCTGAAAAGAAACCATAGCCTGCCTTTTCTTCTCTGGCCGATGAGAGAAAAACCAATGCCCTTGTATTGGCCTCTGTAGGGTAACTTTAGGGGTCCAGACTTCTTCCAGGGATCCCCAACCCCATTAGGGTTCTTTTCTATGGGTGGGTGAAGTCTGGCTAGGGAACTCAGGCCTCCAGCAAGAACACAGTAAGAACAGTTGCCTTAAACTAAAAGTATTTATTAACTCTAAAACCATAAACAAGTTAAACTCAATAGTATATATTCAATATCAATACCCAATAGCATATAGAAAGAATCCCAATACCTGATATAGTGTACACTTCACAAAGAACAAGGAATTCCTGGACTGTAGACCAAGACCCCACTCAAGCTTAGGTGGGGTGTTGGCCCAACAGTCTCAAACAAAGCCCAAAGCCTCCTTTTTAAACTCTTTTCAGCCAATAGGAATCCAGGGAGGAGTCAATTAAAATGCACCAAACTTGCCAAATACCAGCCCATCTTAAGTTGATAAGATGAACTTTTCCTAGTATGAACTTTAGCCCAGATATATTTTATTAACTGTGACGTTAGGCACTCAGAAGGCTGTGGAATGTGAATTCAGGCAAAGGTACATCTACAGGGCAAGGCTTTAGCTTTTACACCTAGACTACCAGCAAAAGAGCAAAGGCTTATGTGACTTCTGAACCAAGACATGAAAGTCAGTTATAGAAAAACCTACATAGCATAGAAAAACAGAAAGGCCAAGGCTGATCTAACTCCAAATTCTGCAACAGCCTCTAAGAGGGAAGAAAGACATGTTTAATTTACCCTTGTGCATTATAACATTCAGTCTCATTCACCAGAATCCTAGGAAGACTGAAGGCAGAAGAAAGAAACTTATTAATGGTAGTATCATGTTCACTGGCCGAGACAGAAAGAGTACTGTAAGGAGTCAGGTCCAACAGCAGCTTGTTAATTATACATAAAACTACACAGCCAGGGCTTGATTTAAATTAGAGCTCAGTAGGACTTGGCTCTTCAATCTGTTCATTATGTCAGGTATTCGGGAACATGTGAATAAAGAAAATGCACCCAAGTAAATGCAGAGTTTCTAGAAATTACCACATGTGGTTTGTCAGACGACCGAGCTCAAAAGGCTCTCCAACTTCTCTGGACGATTGAAGCACGGAAATTTCCTATCATTGTATCTAGAATCACATGAGAGGTAATATACCCTAGAACAGCAAATGCTATTAATCAAGATCTATTGAACAGAGGAGCTCTGAAAAAGAAAGGAAAGGGGCAGCAAATGTAAGGGCATTATGTACCATCCTCCAGGTGGAGCCTGGAGACGTCAAGGAATCACAACTGAACTCCCAAGTACAGAGATCATTTCCTTGGAGAAAATGGCAGCTCTAGAGGGTGGAGTCTATGGCATCACATCCTCGCTGAGCTCCCTCCCCTCCCCTCCCCAAACTCCACCTCCCCCCGGCATTGCCCCTCATCTCCAGGAATTTCCCAAGTCAGAGTTGGCAGCCTGACTGTTATTTGCCTCTTAGACTGTGTTGCAATGACCAGAATATCACTATTGTCTCTCCACAAAGACACAGACAAAAGCCATTTTCCTCCCCACTTCCATCTCCTCATCAGGTTTTTTTTTAATATTCTCAAATTCACACCTTGCAATTGATGGAGAGAAAGGACCTGTGGGTATAACACAAACGAGGCATGTTAATTTAGTATGACTCATTTGCATATTCCCAATTTGCATAGCCCTTGTAGTCCCTGCATCACTTCCAATGATGCTATTCTTCCTTGTTTGTTCAAAGCCACCCGCGCCATCTATGACTAGAAAAAAAATACTTCAGGCATTTAGCTACCAATGTAAAAACCTTGAAAAGCCAGTATCCATTGGGTAGGCATGAATCATGCATATTGCAGGGGTGACTGCTATTGAAACACAGACTTGTTCAAACAACAGAGGATTCCCCATTTCTATGCTTAATGTATACAGTAAGCAATTTTACTTTTCAAGAAACCAAGATTTAAAAGCAAAGGCATCTGACACAGATAGCATGTTTATGCTGAGATTTGTCTAGGTATAAGCATCCAAGGATAAAAACTAAGATACCAAAGGATAGATATATAAGAAAAGGCTCATTGATTTTATTTTCTCTGTCCTTAGTAGGATTCTTCGACCTGAAATTATGGATGGGCATGAACTGGGAAAATGTGGTTCGGTTTGTGGTCCACTCATGCTGCTGGCATGTTTGGTGTTGGTGTCTGTGACCATACAGCCATGGGTGATGTTTGTGCTGTCCAACCACTCCTTCAGGCTACTCTGGATTGTGGCAGAGATGTCCACTACCATGTGGTCTGCACCCATCACTTGTACATGAAGCAGAACTATCTTGTAGCCAGGTGGCAGGACTGTCCCCTCCTGTGGCCTGTGGCTGACAGTCTGGACAGAAAGGTGCTCTGGTTGCCACCAATGGGCGGTGAGGGAGAGGTAGCTGTGCTGCTGGCCACTCCAGAGGTCCACCGTGAAGTCTACAGTTTGGCTGTGCACTCTGGAGAGCTCAGCCTTGACCAGCATGGTGGACAAGACTCACTGGCTCGTGGCCTTCCTTGAGGGGACAAGTACCAGAGAACCAGGTGGTGTGGCAGCTATGTCCTCCATAAGAAAAAAGGGTTGGCCATTCATAGCAACCATCTTGCCAATGAGGCAAGTGACTGCTTCATCAGCCCTCCCCCTTGCCCTTTTGCCTGACAGTGCTGGTGTCCCTGGGGGCATGACCTCTCTGAGGGTGACTTGTCTTGGGGTCCCACCACGGTGCCCAGAGCCTTTCACTGAGGAGTCTCCTTTCCCCCTTACTTCTCTCTGCTGAGAGGGAGTGGGCCTCCTCCACCTCCAACTGGCTGCCATTCCTTTGACATATTGGGGTGGATCCTCTGCAGGTGCCTCTAGAGAACGCTGGAGGACAGGTGATGGGCATGGCACACCTGGCACTCTACCACACAGGGATCACTGGGGAGGGTGCAGAAATATTTCCAAATGGTGAACTGCAAATGTAACCCCATGGCCATGTTTAGAGCAAGTGGGAAGCACAGCTGCTTTCTGGCGCTGGATAGGGATGTGCCAGACGGGGGCCTACCACTGAGTGCAGCAGGAGCTGCAGGGAGTTGGGATGTGGAAGGGGTGGATGCTTCACCACCATCATCAGCCTCCGAATCACTGACGTTGGAGTGCTCCTTTATCATCCTCAACCTTTGGGGCAGTGCAAAATACTCTTTCATGTCCTGTGAGAGTACCATGGACAGAGCAAAGGAAAGGATGACACACATGGGAGGATGAGGGCTGCTTTATTTTATTTTATTTATTTATTATTAAATTTATACCCCGCCCTCCCCCGAAGGGCTCAGGGCGGCTTACAAGGCAAGAGAACTTGCTAATAAAACATCAAATAATTTAGTACATTTAAAAACATAATATACAATTTAAAATCCATTCAAACATTAAAGTGCTCAGACTACACCATCCATACCGTTCCGGAATCTCAGAGAGGACAACCACATCCACAAACCAAACATCCCCCGGTAGGCATTCCATGATAGATGTTATATTTTGAGATGTTTCTTCCTGCCCACCTAGGGCCCTAACCCCCCCCCAAAGGATGGTAATATAACAGGGGGGGCGGCGGCGGCCCCTAATCAAAAGCCTGGTGGAAGAGCTCCGTCTTGCAGGCCCTGCGGAACTGCATCAGGTCCCGCAGGGCCCGGATCTCCTCCGGGAGCTCGTTCCACCAGGTGGGG
>NW_015170373.1:0-3452 GCF_001447785.1 Gekko japonicus | reverse complement strand
CGATTCCGCGATTGGTGAAGGACCGGGTAACCCGGGGAGGCCAACTGTGTGAGAGCCAAAGTCTCACCCTCCCTCACCCAGGTCTCGGTCACGCACGCCAGGTCCGTCTGGTGTTCCGTCACATAATCCCTTAAGGTTGTGACCTTGTTGTTAATGGACCTGGCATTACACAACACCAATGACAGAGGGGGGTCAATCCTGGCCCCACTGCCAGCCACTCTCGGGATGGGCCGTAGGCTGGAAGGACACCGAGCCCTCTTCTTTCTCAGTGGCCTTCCATTAACATTCTGCCTAGGCCCACCGCTGAACTTTCCCCTCCCCAAGAGCACCGGAATCTGCTGTTCAGACATGCTGATGTAATATTCAGTGGCCGTCACCAAGGGTACAGATCACCAATGCTTCCACAATGACCACCTGTTCTCACCCGTTCTCACCCTTATGGCATTGACCCCACAAACACTCAAAGCCCACTGTAGAGAGATAGATGATCAAAAAAGGAGGGGTGGAGTGTATAAATGTGAGCCCTTAACGGAGGGGCCCACCAGCTATGCTCCACTGCCTGGCATGAGGGGAGAGGCTGTTTGTATCACAGAGTTGAGTCCCACAAACACCCAAAGCCCACAGCAGAGAGACAGAAGATCAAAAAAGGAGAGATGGTGTGGGGGAATGTATAAATGTGAGCCATCAGCCGAGGTACCCAACAACTATGCCCCACCACCCAGCGTGAGCGGAGAGGCTGTGTGATCAGTGCCCTGAGTTCCAGAAACACCCAAAGCCCACAGCAGAAAGATGGAAGATCAACAATATGAGGGGTGGGGGGTAAAGAACAGGAACCCACAGCAGAAGCAAAGCAAAGTCTGAAGCTGGGTGGCACACAGAGCACTAGCCTATCAAATACACCACAGCCCAGAGAGTTGGCCAAAAAATGGAGGGGTGGGGGTAGAGAACACGGATGACACAACGGAATCAAAGCAAAGCCCCAGGCTGGTTGGCACACAGAGCCCTGACCTAGTAGGCACACCACATCCCAGAGAGTTGATCAAAAAAAAAGGAGAGTGTGTGTATAAATGCAGGCTCTTTTCAGAGGAATGCAGTAGCAAAGCCTCACTGCTCAACATGAGCAGAAGGCTGAGTGCCATCGCACACAGAGAGCAAAGAGCAATCTGCTGCCCAGCAAAACTGATCAACTTCCTCCTATCTCTCTCTAATTCCAATTCTCTCCATGTGCCTGTCTAAAGACCGTAACAAACAATAAACAAACAAACAAACACTCTTCTCCAACTTGCTGCAAAACCCAACAAAGGTGGACTGGGCTGCATCTTGGGCTTATATCACTTTCAGATCCCATAGAGATGAATGGGAGCTCTGTAACTGGCAGCCAGCAGTGCCTGTCCCTTGGACTGCAAGGAGATCATATCATATCAGTCAATCCTAAAATATCAACCCTGACTGTTTCCTGGAAGGCCAGATACTGAAGCTGAAGCTCAATTACTTTGGCCACCAAATGAGAAGGGAGCACTCACTGGAGAAGACCCTAATGCTGGGAAAGACTGAAGGTCAAAGAAGACGGGGATGACAAAGGGTGAGATGGTTAGACAGTGTTATCGATGCAACAAACATGAGGTTGAGCAAACTCCTGAGGACGATGGAGGACAGGAGGACCTGGTGTGATGTGGTCCAAGTAGGGCTGCCAAGCCGTGGCGGAGGATCGTGCGTCCTCACAGGATCCCTGCCGCGGGGGACAGCGATACGCGTTGCACTGCCATCGCCAGGATGTGACACTACGCGTATCTCTATGGGATCTGAAAGTGATATAAGCCCAAGATGCAGCCCTAGGTCCAAGGGGTCACAAAGAGTTGGACTCAACTGTGTGACTGAACAAAAACAGCAACAGTGCCTGTCAAGCTTCAGAGGGAATCTTTTGCTGTTTCAAAGGCTGGAGGGAGTTTGCTCAATTGACACTGGGTTTTCTGGGAAACATTTATGTTTCCTGGATTGCCCTGAACCACCCAAACCACCCCCAAAGTTCAGGGAATCTTTGGTAAGCATGTGCTTCCACAAAGATTGCATGACAACTCCTAGTCCAGCCCAGTCTGATGACTCCCAGCTGCCTGTCCAGTGTAGGAGGGGGAGAGGGGAGGAGTATTAGAAGCCTGTTAGGTGTAGGAGGTGGGGGAGTGTGTTGGAAGCCATCCCATCTTCCCTTCCTTCACTGCCTGTCCAGTGTAGGAGGGGGAGGAGTATTAGAAGTCACTGTGGAGGTGGGGCTGTACCTGACAGACAACTGCCTGTTAGGTGTAGGAGGTGGGGGGCGTGTGTTGGAAGCCATCAGAGAGGCTGGACCAGCAGCTTTGCTTCACCTCACAGGTGGTTCTTGGCCACTCCTGATTTCCTCAACTGTCATGAGCTCTCTACAGTCCCCTGTAACTGTTGGGGTTTTTTATACCTTAGAACACTGAGCTCTGCAGCTGACCAGTCAGAGAGTGGGGGGTGCAGAGAGGCAGCTGGCTGGCAGCCACATAGGAATCAATGGGGGGAGCACATTTCCCCCCTTTTGACCCACTTAGGGGTCAAATTTCTAAAAATCCCTCCTTAGCGAGCACCTACGCCACGGTAGGAGCGCTCTCCCCAAATTTGGTGTCTCTAGGTCCAGCAGTTTGACCTGGACGTTGATTTTTACGGTGAGGAGACTTTCTTTTATGTATATAGATTTATAAATACAAGAGGTAGTACAGTAAAGCTGTGTGAAGGGCTAAGAGCATAGTGACTCGTAAACAAAAGCTTGTACTATACTTAATATGAGAAGTAAATTGTATATTGTTGACATTGGCCTAGAATGTTAATGGCCATCCACTTTTGATCTATCTGAAATTCTCATATATAATTGAGTCTAGGTAGAAGAATGCTGGATAAATTAGGAGGCAAACCACGGTGGCATTTGGCAACAGCAAAACTAATTGGAAAAATGTTCTGCTTGCCCCAGTGGCAGGAGTTGGGTGGTCCAATGGACTGTGACTTAATTCTCATGTGGGTTAATAAGCTACACAGGGAAATGAACATGAGGGCAATCTAAACAACTACCAGGTTGCCATATTTCCTACTTTTATTTTATTATGGAACTCAAGACAGCATGTGTAGGGCTCCTGTGAAATCTACCATCTTGTCTCTGCTCAGAGCCAGACCTACTTAGCTTTAGCTAACTCTCATGTGTCTTCTAACCATACCTTAGTACAATGATGCCCAACATGGCACTCACCTTCGCATTTTCTGATTCCCTTTTGCTTCTTTTGGAAAGCAAAATGCCACTCGTGGCTTTCCTCCACCACACTGGAGCAGGAGGCCATCACATTTGGCTCTGCAGAAGTCATTCATTCAAAAACAGGTGTCTTTATTGGGGGAGGATGCTTGGCTTGCAACTTCCCAAGATTTTGTGACTGGCCCAGCCAATGTGA
>NW_015170372.1:165590-170531 GCF_001447785.1 Gekko japonicus | reverse complement strand
GCCTCTCAAGAGCGGACATTGTTCCTACAAATTACGACTGTGCTCTTAATTTGAAATGCACAAGTTGAATGTCTTTGAATAATTCTGGAAGTTATTTAGAACAGTCGAGGAAGACTTTAATCCCTACATAAATAACTGTTGGTGTTTAATCAGCTCTCCTGTTCATTACTAATTTATTCACAATCTAGGATTCATGGGGATTATGGTCGTCATCCCCTGGTTATGGATAAATACGACGAACCCTAAAAGCAGTTGGGTTACTCCTTGCTGCAAATCCCTTTCCTATATGGTATAGGACTTCACAAGTGTACTCACCTAGTGAGTTCCTTGGCAGCACCGATGCCGTAGCATAACTTGGAAGTAAATTCGGCTGAAATCAATTTAATTTTGTCAAATGACCATTTGTAATCCAAGCATTGTAATTACAGGTTCATAAAGGTCAGAAAGGGTATTTATAAGCAGCTTAGAAATTGCTCCTTGATTATTTCACAGTGGGAAATGGCAAGTGGAAACAGATCGAAGAGTGTGCACTCTTTTTCACACCTTAATTGCTCTCGAAGTGGGCTTGTTTATGAAGTTTATGGATAGGCTCTTGCCGACATTGAAAACTTCTGACCACCAGTAATGAGGCGCCATTAATGAACTAAGTGGCAGCAGGAGATTGGTGGAGATTGTGCTTCCTGCCTCTTATCTTCAATCTGTTATTTATGAGCAGGGCAGATGGGGCTATTCCCGGGCAGTGGGGACTCCCCTGCACCATTCATCACTTGATCGCAACCCCATTAAGAGAATACAAATTGATCTGAGGCTGCTAATCTTTTTTTAATAAGCCTCATTATTTTTCAAAAAGAGACAATATTTTAACACAGTTCTCCTGGGCGTCTTTGCAGAGTGCCACACTAAAAAAAAAGCAAAAGCAAAACAAAACTAAGGCCTAGAAATACTTTAAGACAAGGAAATGATGGACAAAATAAGCATAAGGAATTATTTGGGGATAAAGTGAGAGAAGAATGAGATATTACTGGAGACACCCGATTGCCACCGAAGCCAGCAGCCCTGCACATCTCCAGCTCTGTTTCCCCTCCTTCAGCATGTTCAACTCAAGGTGCTAGCTATCACCTTCAAGGTCTTTCGTGGCCTTGGACCCTCATTGGCTCCAGATTGTGGACCGGATCAAGTTCAAAGTTCTGGTGCTGACCTTTAAAGCCCTTAACAGTCAGGGACCAGCATACCTGGTACGTCCTGTACTGGTACATCCGCCATAGAGCAATACAATCAGTTGATCAAAATCTACTGGTGATCTCTGGCCCAAAGAGCATCCATCTGTCCTTGACCAGGGCTAGGGCTTTTTCAGCCCTGGCCCCAGCTTGTTGGAACACTTTTCCAAGAGAGATCAGAGCCCTGCAGGATTCAGGACAATTCCAAGAGTTCTCTCAGCCCCACCCACCTCACAGGGTGTCTGTTGTGGGGAGGGGAAGGGAAAGGAGTTTGTAAGCCACTCTGAGACTCCAAGTGAAGGGCGGGGTATAAATCCAATCTCTTCTTCTTCTTCTTCACAGTTGTCTGAACATTGTCCCTCCATTTGCCATCTGGAATTGTATAGAATTGTTATATTTACATTGTATTTTATTGTACTGATGGTAATTGTATGTTATTTTCAGGGGTCATTTCGTAGAAAAAGAGCTAGGGGGACTCATTAGCATAACTCATTAGCATATGACACACACGGAAGTGTGTCCTCCCCACAGCCGGCGGCGACCTCCAGCGGGCACCAGCAGGGAGCTCCAGGCCCCGCCCTCCCGCACCTCACCCGGGGGGATGGCGTCCCCCCGCGTCCCCCCCCCAAATGACCCCTGGTTATTTTAGAGAATTTAAAATTGTATTTTATGGTTTGATGTTACCTGCTATGAGCCAGCTTCAGGGAGGGTGGGCTATAAATAAAAAAAAATAAAAATAAATAAATACCTGCAGAACCCTCATATCGCGCTACACTTGACCATGGCAGCTTCGCTGGTCATTGACTGTTGTTGATTTGATCAAAGCCTTCTGAAGGTGCCACCTTGCAAATGGGTAAGATCAATAGGGGCACATACAGGTGCATTCTCTGTTGTGTCCTGTCTGAGGAGGTTTGGGAAGGCTCCCACACTTTGGTCACTCTGCAAAACATGTAAAACAGTAATTAAACAGGGTACATCTATATATCTAATTCTCAACAGTCCCCTTTACATGCAGATACTTATTTCCACACATAGGGGGCACACTCTCCCCCAACAGGTTTTTCTACAGACTCAGGGGACTCCCTGGGTCTGTAGAGAAATCAAAAAAGTTAAAAAAAACAACCTCAGGGAGGGTTGAATCCTCCCAATACCTTTTGAGATGGCCACCACAGGGATCTACTCCAGGCTTCACCACATCCACAGTGAGAGAGTCTGACTGAGAGGGGGAGAGAGTGGGGAGGAGTTAGCAAAAAGCAGAACGGGATCTGGGATTGGAAAGGATTCCTCCTGCATTATGAAGGGGGTTTGGAGCCAGGCCTGGGACTAGGATTGCCTGCTCCAGATTGGGAAATTCCTGGAGATTTTGTGGTGAAGTCTGAGGAGTGCAGAGACTGGAGAGGGGAGAGGCCTCAGCTGAATAGAATGCCACAGAGTCCATCCATTTTCTCCAGGGCAACAGATCTCTGTTGTCTGGAGTTCAGCTGTTATTCTGGAGGATCTCCTGGAGGCTGGCAAACCTAGGCCTAGCAGCACCCTCTGGGTGACTTGATACCACCTGACTTGCATGATTCAACTAGACCTGGCTGCTTGCTACTCTTGAACAGCAACCAGCCACCCTATGAAAGTCAGTGTAGTATAGTGGCCAGAGCATCAGACCAGGGTTTACAAGACCCAGGTTTAGATACCCATCTTGCTGTGGAAGCTCACTGAGTTATTTTGGACCAGTCACATACTTTCGGTTGTGTGGATAAAAATGAGATAATAATGAAAACTGCTTTAGTCCCCACTGTGGAGAAAGACCATCGTTTTTCTTAATAAAAGCTGCAGGGGGAAAGGAGATGGAAAGCTGAAGACACAGGGACAGATTATGGTAGGTTGGCTGTTGGGTGGGAAGGAGATAGGGATGCCAACTCCAGTTTGGGAAATTCCTAGGTATTTGAGGAGAGGAGCTTGAGGATGGTGGGGATTGAGGCAGGGAGGGACTTCAAACAGATATAATGTCATAGACCCCACTCTCCAAATCAGTCATTTCCACCAGGGGAACTAATGTTGCTACCCTCCACGTGAGGGCTGGAGATTTCCGGGAATTACAACTGATCTCCAGATTACAGAGATCAGTTCCCCCAAAGAAAAGGGCTGCTTTGAAGGGTGGAGTTGATGGTATTATACCCTGCTGAGGTAACATCCAAGCTCAAACCTCATTCTCCCAAGGCTCCATCACCAAATCTCCAGGAATTTCCCAACATGGAGTTGGCAACCCTAAGAGGAACTGATCTCTGTATTTGGGCAATCCATTGTGATTCCTGGAGTGTGGCTGCTGCCACTTTTGCTGGGGGGGAGGAATTAGGTGAGAGTCCGGGAGGGGGCAAGGGCAGAAAGAATTATGGGGTATGGGCAGAAAGGAAGTGACAGGTATGGAGGGGGGAAAGAGAGAGAGAGTAAGAGGGTGGCAGGAAGGAGAAAGTATGTGAGAAAAGTAGGGGGAGAGGGGAAGAAGCAGAGGTGGGGGGAATGGGATAGCCACTCCCGCAAGTTTCTTGTGGGTCCTCACTTGTACTTACTACAAGTGATTTGTTTCCATTAACACTGAAAACCTAGAAAGGCCACAATAGACCTCTCCACTATTCCAGAAGAATCCAATTTAGTCTGTTCAATTGTCTGTATAAATTCCAGCTCAAGCAGGTAACAAAGATGATCTCCAACTACACTTCCCCTCTACCGAGAGACTTCCCATTCCCGTCTCTTTCCTTATTTAGAAAACTAGATTTCAGTCCTCCTCACCTTTGAGTCATCCTATAATACACCTTTTATCTCACATAGACCCACCCTCCCTTCCAAGCCTGGAGAGAAAAAGAATCTTTACGTTTAACAAAATGCTTCAGCCCTATACGTGAAGCCAGAATCTTCCCCCAAGTAACAATTATGCCCCTCTCCTGCTATGTACTGAATTTAGTGCAACAATTTTGAAATAACCAAAACAGTGTCTTATTTTCCTTCAAAGATTAGGGGGGGGGAATCATTTAAGAAGGGTAAACTGTGTGAAGATAGCAACTGAAAACTGTCAATTTTCTCCTGTTGTGTTTTGTTTCCCCCCCCCATGTTTGTACAGAGTACAAAATCATGTGTTAAAAATTTCCCTGATATGCACTACTTCATGCTACAGGTAAGAGATCATATGTTTTGATGCTCCCTCATTAAATAAAAAAAACCCCTGTGCATAAAAATCTAGCATATCAGGGCTAAAGATGCTTCTAGCAAACAGCCATGTTCATCAGAAACTCTCTGACCAACAACAACAACATGAGGTCATTAGTCCATTATATTATACCACAATACTGTAGGTTTTGATTGGATTTGATGGGATTTGTCAAAGGTTTTTTGGGGGAAACACTGGGGTGGATCCAACTATCCTTCAGGGAGCCTTTCTCCAACTTAAATTGTTCTTTATACAATGGATGGGGGGTATATATACATGTTTGTGTCTACACACAAACATAAACATGTATGTATCACTCCTAAGTATATATGTATGTATATATGTGTATGTATTTAAGTGTATATATACATACACACACATACATACACACACATATGTACATACACATGAAAGGAAAGTTGGTTGGTGATCAGAAGGAAAAAAAAACCTGGCCTCCCCCTCTCTAGAACTGCCTGCATACATACCCATGAGCGGGGGGGGGGGGGGGGATGGACACAAGGGGGGAGA
>NW_015170372.1:161650-165199 GCF_001447785.1 Gekko japonicus | reverse complement strand
CGGGGTGTGTGGCCTTATGACACACTTCCGGTGATGTCAGGGGGTGTGGCCTTATGACACACTTCCGGTGATGTCAGGGGGTGTGGCATATGCTAATGGGTTATGCTAATGAGTTCCCCTAGCTCTTTTTCTACGAAATGACCCCTGCTACTAACCCGTATATGTAAGCTATCACTAAATTCAGCCGCTGTAACAGAAGACTGTGGAGAGTAGCAAATGTTATGCCAATTTTTTTTTAAAAAAAAAGGCATCCAGAGGGGAACTAGGAAATTACAGGTCAGCCGGCCTAACATCTGTCCCAGGCAAATTAGTAGAATCTGTAATCAAAAATAGAATGGTTAGGCATGTAGACGGACACAGCCTGCTGAGGGGAAATCATCATGGCTTCTTCAAAGGGAAATCCTAGCCATGGTGACTGAGGGGAACCTCCACACTCAGAGGAACTAGAGCCAGGAGGCAACATCAGAGGAAGTCCTTGACCTCTATGCCCTGTTGTTGTCCATCCAGAGGATCTGGTTGGCCGCTGTGTGGGATAGGATGCTGGACTAGATGGACTACTGGTCTCATCCAATAGGGCTCTTCTTATGTTGTTATGTTCTAATGACAAGACAAAACATAAGGTCTTGCCTAATATTAGATCTCACACAAACTGGAAATTATAAAAACATAAGATGTGCCCTGTTGAATCAGGCAAATGGTCTATCTAGTCCAGCAACCTTTTTCAACATACTGTCTGATCAGTTGCTCAAGAGAGCCACCAGTGATCTAACTGCAACATCACAGGGCAAATTCTGTTCTGCATTTTGGTTTGGGTCTTTCTTCAGAGCTCAGGCAAAACTAGCTCAAAACGTCCTGCCCATCAACATCTACAAATGTGTTTATTCTGAATGCAAAAGCACATTTTGGGATTTTTTTCATTACATGAACTCTGTGCTTAACCCCTAGGCATGCTTTCAACAGTCTCAATGGAAAGGTAGCAAATGGAATGTACCAGCTAGGATAATAGGAATTGGTTTAATTATTTGAGTTGATCAAAAGATGAACTTGGTGCTTCATAGCAGAGTTTGGATGGACCTTAAATTCAAGGCATTAGGATTAAAAAACAAAACAAAACCAGAATGTATTGATTACTGTCTGCTCCTTCCTTTTCATTTATCTTCATTTATAACAATTCAGAATGCCATTGTTATTATATGTGTAATTGACATCTCCTGATAAAAATAGGTCAGACAGAAGGATTTTCAAATTTGCTGAATAGTACCTTGGGGCAGGGAGCGCTCTACATAATGACTGTAGTATAGAAAATCAATAAATAATTACAGCATAATGGGACTGCCTTCTTAATTACTTAAATTGCTTAAATTATAAAACACAACTTTCCAATATTCATGTCTTAGGGATAGAATGGATGTATTTGGAGAGTTCCGCATATACACGCCAGCTTTGAATGGGCCTTTGAAGGGCAAGAAGATGCATGAGTTGTTGTTGTTCTTGTTGCTGTTCAGTCGCACAGCCAAGTCTGAATCTTTGTGACCCCATGGACCACATCACGCCAGGCCCTCCTGTCTTCCGCCATCCTCCAGAATTTGCTCAATTTCATGTTTGTTGCATCGATAACACTGTCTACCCATCTCATCCTTTGATGTCCCATTCTTCTTTTACCTTCAATCATTCCCAAAATCAGGGTCTTCTCCAGTGAGTGCTCCCTTCTCATTTGGTGGCCAAAATTTTTGAGCTTCAGCTTCAGTATCTGGCCTTCCAGGGAACAGTCAGGGTTGATTTCCTTTAGGATTGACTGATTTGATCTCTTTGCAGTCCAAGAGACTCTCAATTGTCTTCTCCAGCACCATAATTCAAAAGCATCTATTCTTGGGTGCTCAACCTTCTTTATGGTCCACCTCTCACAGCTATACATTACTGCTGGGAATACCATTGCTTTGACCATACAGACTTTTGTTGGCAGGGTGATGTCTCTACTTTTTATTATGCTGTCTAGGTTTACCATAGCTTTCTTCCCAAGGAGCAGGCATCTTTTAATTTCATGGCTGCAGTCTACAGTGATCTTGGATCCCAAGAATGTGAAGTCTGTCACTGCTTCCATGACTTCCCCTTCTATTTGCTGAGGAGTGCCGGGGCCGGCCACCATGATCTTAGTTTTTTTGATGTTGAGTTTCAAGCCAACTTTTGCTCTCTCCTCTTTTATCCTCAACAAGAGGCTTTTAAGGGCCCCTTCACTTTCTGCCATTAGAGTGGTATCGTCTGCATATCTGAGGTTGTTGATGTTTTTCCTGGCAATCTTAATTCCAGCTTGTGATTCATTCAGACCGGCATTTCGCATGATGTACTCTGCATATAAATTAAATAAGCAAGGTGACAATATACATCCTTGGTGTACTCTTTTTCATATTCTAAACCAATCAATTGTTCCATTTCCGGTTCTAACTGTCACTTCTTGACCCTTATATGGGTTTCTCAAGAGACATGTGAGGTGGTCTGGTACTCCCATCTCTTTAAGGACTCGCCATAATTTGTTGTGATCCACACAATCAAGGGTTTTAGCATAGTCGATGAAGCAGAAGTAGATGTTTTTTTTCTGGTACTCCCTTGCTTTCTCCATAATTCAATAAATATAAACCCCAATTTGGGAACTATCAAAGCCACCAAGCCAGCGATGTCATTTACTAGTGACCCTTTATCAACCATCAGTTCGAACATTACAAATATCCAAAACATATTGCTTCAAATAAACCAACCATTACTTCTAACTTTCACTAATCAGTTAAAACCATAAAGATAGTCAATATTTGTAACTACAGATTATATTCTTAACCAGTCATTTATCAAGTATCAGTAAAAGTTCAGAGAAAAGAAGGAAGAAAGAAATTGCTTTCTCCATAATCCAACAAATATAAACCCCAATTTGGGAACTATCAAAGCCAGCAAGCCAGCGATGTCATTTACTAGTGACCCTGACACCATAATGAAGATGGGTCATGGAGTACCCCATTGCTCGAAAGGCACTGAGATTCTATTGTTATAAGGATATCTCTCCTCCTCTATTTTTAAAATGGTACTCTCAATATTCCTTTCTGGAGCATTTACCAAGATTTTCCCCCTTTGGGTTAATTTATAGAATCACATTTTCTTGCATATCTCAGTTCTCCCCCAAATACGTTAGTGATCCCTACTTTATCAGTGGGTGGCCCCACTATGTTGCTATTGCCATCCACATAGTGATTGGCCTGGTTACAAGTCTATCTAATGATATAAAAAGTCAGTTTGTGGGCTCGAACTCCACCCCAAAATGTAGTGAGCCTGACAAACATAACCTGGGCTCTGTGTACACATATAGAAATGTGTGGTTCTTTTTTTTTTCCTGCTTGCCCATTGTTGGTGAGCAAGGTTTATTAATTTTTTAAAGAGCTATATAAAACAAAAGAGAGAGAGCCATACACTTCAAAGGTATCCCGCCATTGCCTCGTTCATAACATCTTTAGATACATAATTCCCCTTTTCCCTTTGTTAATCTATAGTCCACAACAGATGTCA
>NW_015170372.1:127292-160832 GCF_001447785.1 Gekko japonicus | reverse complement strand
CTAAAAAAGCTCCAGAAGTTAGTGAGTCTCAGAGCCCTGAGAAAACTCAACCACATTGCTGCACTGTTGCCCCACCTCCTGAGAAATGTGTGGTTCTTAATTACTCCCATTAACTTCTGTGGGACCAATTAAAATGGTATGTGTTCTCTGGGCAACAGTTGGCTGGGGAAAAACCTCTCTTCAGGTCAAATAGTAGGGCCTACATGGGCTTGTGTTGCCTATAACTTTTTATTTTTATATTTGACAAAAGTACAGTGTCTCATGGTGTGATGGTGAGCTTGTGGCAAAGCAAAACATTAATTATAGGACTGCATGGTTGACTGTACATGTTAAGGAATCTGGGAATTTGTAGCTTCAAAAAATGTGATATAGTTGCCATTGAAATCAGTTCCCACTAATCAGAAGAGGGCTAGATGGCAGCCCAAACATAATTTTCTCTACTATCAGACATATTTGTCACTTATCTAGAAACAACTATATTTTTTGCATGGTGCTGTTTGACAAAATTGATATTTTAGCAGCCAAATTTCTATATTAAGAGAGCAGGCACTTTCCATTATTAAATTTAAAAGATAGCAGCAACTGGGAAATGAGGTAAACAAATGCATGCTGTATTTATGTATCTGAACATTTAGAAGAGAGGCACCATAGTATCCATTACTCACTTACATATGTTAATTTTTAAAAGATGTGAAAATTGTTTGCTGTATTCTCCCCTCTCTCTCCCCGCCTAGCTAGCCAGCTGGCACATCAGCCCATATGTGTTTCCTTTATATTCATCCAGCTGTTACTATCTTCATCTGTGAAGACATCCCTGTTTTCTTTTGAAGTGAACATATAAAAACCACCTTATTCATTGGCCCATTGAGTTCAGCATGCTTAACAAGAACATGGCAAGATCTCAGCCAGAGATCTTTCCAAAGAAGGATACCTCATGGCCTTTCAGTTGAAGATTCTGGGGATTTGACCTTTGAAGCCACATTCAGAGCACAGGTGTGTATTTTAAGAAGTAAAAAAACCTGTTGTTCCCCACAGAGTACAGTTGGAAAATAATTAAATCCTACTTTCTTCATCAAGGATCAAAAGTCCTCCAAAGTATCATTCCAATGTCCCAGACTATTCCTGGCATGTTTGTTATGTACAGAAACTCTTCTGAGGAATTTTAAAATTCTGCAGAATTTATGCATACCAGGTTTATACGATTTATGGTAAGTGCATTTTTGCCTGTGAATAGTTTGTGATCTGCATTTAGCAAATTTGGAAATGTAAATAACATGCTTGTATCTTTAAGTGTCTTGGAGTCCCCATAAAATTAAAGGGAGGGAGGGAGGAAAACAAGAGCCTGAGGAAGTGATGATCTGCAGAGCACTGAAGAACAGATTCTTTTGAATTATGGTGCTGGAGAAGACTCTTGAGAGTCTCGTGGACTGCAAGGAGATCAAATCAGTCAATCCTAAAGGAAATCAACCCTGACTGTTCCCTAGAAGGCCAGATACTGAAGCTGAAGCTCAAATACTTTGGCCACCAAATGAGAAGGGAGCACTCACTGGAGAAGACCCTGATGCTGGGAAAGATTGAAGGTCAAAGAAGACGGGGACGGCAAAGGATGAGATGGTTAGACAGTATCATAGATGCAACGAACATGAAATTAAGCAAACTCCGGAGCCGGATGGAAGACAGGAGGGCCTGGCATGATGAGGTCCATGGGGTCATGAAGAGTCGGACTGAACTGTGCAACTGAACAACAACAAAGGAGTGGTCACTCCAATAACAGATTAGTCTGTGTCATGGTAATAAATGGTTCAGTTTTATAGAACTGGATTGGAATCACACTGGCCCTTTGTATCATTTAACACTGCTATACCACCCAGTGGCCATTTGTACTGGTGGTGGTACAGCGAAGTAAAGAGAAGGCCAACTATTCCCTCCTCTGACAAACCATCAGTCCCTAGTCACACAAAATGGTGACTGCACATAATGAGAGGATCCTGGAAAGGGTGCTCTCTTGTCATAAAAAGGTTGGGAAAGGGCTAGTATCCCTGTTTTGTGACCACTGCTTTCTTACACGGAAGTAATTTTATTAAGACAAAGAATTCCACCCCATTATCTCTTAACATCTCAGAGGACAGTCAGAGTCAAACCCTGAAAAGCAGCAAAGGGTCATGCATGCAACATCAAATTGGGGTTTTATTTATTTATTGTCTTTACTGTTGTTGCAACCGGAGTCATAAACAGCAAACCCTCATCCCACAATAAACCTCATTCCACAGGGAAACATGGAAGAATTTAAAGGTTGTTCCTGCAAAAGTTGTCATGTGATTTGACAGCAGCTGCTAGAAATTTTGCCACACAGAGAGTAGTTCGTTTGTCTTCGTCTCTAAGTAACCAGGATGACTTTGCTCCTGGAAAGAGGAAGTCCTGATTATATAAAGGGGATATCAGTTCATCTCTTAGAGCTGAATCTTTTGGACAATCAAGCAAAATATGATCCACGGAGTCAATTTTACTGCTGCCTCAATTACAGAGTCAATCTCAGTATGAAATCCCACTCAAACCAGGTATTGCATTTATTCAAGAGACACATTTAAAAAATGATTCATACGCAATCATAAAATCATGCTAATATACCAACCGATACAAGGCTCCAGGTTCATCAAAATTTTGTGGAGTAGCAATTTTATTAGCACAAAGCAATAAAACAAGACACACAAGGATATTTATTTATCAAAGGAAAATTAGATGGCAAATTAATCACTTTAGGAACAATCTTCGCTCCAAATTCAACACAACATACATTTTTAAAATAAACTCTGATTTAGACACATTCCAAGAAGGAGACACAATAATAGGTGGAGATCTAAATTACATTATGGATTCTCACTTAGGCCCCGGTCACATGGGCCGGATATCGCAGGGGGAGGCATGGCTAAATGCCCCAGAGGAAACTAATGTGTGGCTGCCCGAGCACACGTCCCAGTCGAGGTCCCATGGTTCGGGGGAAATGCTGATCAGACGGGTATCCTGCAGCGCAGCACAGAAGCCGTGCCGTGTGATTGTACTGGCAATCGCTCTTTGTGCGCATACGCTGTTGGGCACTGTTGCACAACGTGCAGAGATGAACAGCGGCGGGCGCCGGATGCCATGTAAGTCCACCGGGAACACGATCAGACGCCAACCCTTGGCTCGCGGTTTCAGGAAACTAGTGCCTCGTAGGTACTAGTTTTTAACTCCGCACCTTCAGTGGGGAGCCACGGGTTCGCCACAGGAGCACTGCGCTTCCCAGATGTTGAGGTGAGATCATGCCCGGAAAATCTGCGGGACTCCCATGCCTCTCCCGCAGCAACTTTGCCATGTGACCGGGGCCTTAGATAAATCAAGTTCTAGGAAACACATAAAGAAAAAACTTAATAGCACTGAATTAACATTATCAGAAAAAAGGACTATGAGACACATGGTATCTGACTCACCCTAACAAAAGGGATTATACATGTTGTTCACCAAGATTTAGATCTTATACTAGAGTAGTTTACATCTTAATTTCACATTTGTTAATCAACAAAATCACAGACACAGATATTAGCATTAAAATATGGTCTGACCATGCACCTACTCTCTGCACTATTAAGGGTTTTGAACAACAGAGAAGAGAATCCAAGTGGGTTTTTAATAAATCTATTTTATTACACCAAGACTTAACAGAAAAAATAGCACAAGCTATCAAAGAATATTTTAATCAAAACAAAGTGGATGACACATCTCATCAAAATACATGGGAAGCAATGAAATATGTAATTAGAGGCCAAATCATCTTGCTCTGTTCTCATCAAAATACATGGAAAGCAATGAAATCTGTAATTAGAGGCCAAATGTATGTAGGTATGTAAAAAAAGAGAACAAAGTCAGAATATTACAACAAAATATAATAACATTGGAAAAAACAACATAAAAAGACAGGAAATAATAAAACATATAAAAAACTAATTGCAGAATGAAATATCCTGGAAACAATAACTACTAAAGCCGTACAAAAAAACCCCTTACTTTATGTTAAACAAAGACATTGGCCAAAAAATGCCAGAATCATTAAAAAAAATTAGCATGAAGAAATTAAACAAATAACTGGTTATGACTTACCTTTTACTATTGAGACAGCCATATTGAACTATTGGGAGGTTAAAGAACATAATAATAAGGCATGTATTATGATTTCAAAATTATTGCCAGTGGCTAGAACTCTAATAGCATACTGTACAAGAGTGGAGAAAACAACTCTGGGACCATTTTATTTTGAGTAAGATTGTAAATAACCCATTTATGACACAATCATTAAAACAACAAGAAAAAATTATTGAAATATGGTACCCAAAAATGGAATATGTAACAGGAAAAGAGGTAATTCCAAATAATTTATATTATAATAATTTGTTGTATTTTTGAACAGTAGAGGGATATATAATTTAAATTTGACTTTTTTGAAGGCTTACCCATCTGTAGTACTTGAATGGGTAGTGATTTTATTAGTATATAAAGTACTATGATTCTGTGAAAAATATGTTAAAAGTGGCTGTAATATTTTTTGAAAATGGAAAAAATACTTTTAAAACGTATATTAGCATGAAAAGTAAAAGAGAAGCAAGCATCAAGACAAGTATGTGCGCTAAAAGACAAAAATGAGAAAATTCAAACAGAATTTTTTAAAAATCATCCAAATCTTTGAAAAATACTATACAGAACTGTACACCATAAAAAATATAGACAGCAAAAATCATTGAATTTTTACAAAACAATAATTACTTAAACCTATTAGTGAAAACCACACACAATTTTTTTTTTGAGAATGCAACCTCTAATTTGGAAACTTCAGATGCAATTGAACAACTAAAAAAATAACACAGCAGTGGGTAATGATGGATACCCACCAGAATTTTAAAAAACATTTAAATTGGAGTTAATTGACAACATAACAGATCTTTATAACAATATTATGGAAGCAGGCAAATTACCCCAATCATGGCTACAATCAGAAATCATAGTAATTCCAAAACTGTATGTCTATACGTATGCCAATAAAGGGTTGTCAAAGTAATGTAATTCCAAAACCACAAAAAGACCAAACAAGTCCAGCTTCTTATAGACCCGTGGCTTTATCACACAGATGCAAAATTTCTCATAAAAATAAATGCCAACAGACTAAAACAAGTAATCCCAAATTATATAAAAACAGATCAAACCACATTTCTCTCACCAATCCTCAGTGCACCAGTGACCTCGGAAGCAGACACCAAAGCTGGAGGAACCAGCCACATCAGATGCAGCTTGCAGTTCTGCCTCCACAAGAAAGTCCTCCCTTCAAAAGGATACCCCATTGTAGGACCCCAGGAATTCCTGCCATACAAAAAGGTCCTCCTGCACTCCCTTGGTAAACCCAGTCCTGTAGTGTGGGAGGCGTAAGCCTTCCATGGCCTCACGAAGGTGTCTGAAAAATCCCTGGCCCAAGGCCACAACTTTGTATGCAAAGTTGAGATGGCCCATCAGTTGCTGCAACTCTAGCAATGTTATCTTTTTCAGTGACCTGGCTCTGTCAATTAGTCTCTTCAACTCCGGCAACTTATCCATAGGCAGGGGTCATTTCCTGCAGGAGCGCACAGGAGCGGAGCTCCGGCAGTAAAGAGCCCAGGGGGCGGGCACATGCAAGAAGTCCCACCACCTGCTCCCAGCAGCCCTCAGTCAGAGCAAGAAGCAGCCAGGTAAGTTGCAGAGCACCCCCCTGCCCCCTTAGTCCAAAACACTGCAGTGGCACCTTTAAGACCAAGTTTTATTCAGGTACAAGCTCTCCCTCCTCTGCGAGGACAGATCTGCACGTCCCCCCCTTCAATAGCTAGCAATTCAAAACAGTCCAGTGGAGCCTGAGCGGTGGGTGTTGCCTTCTGACACACTTCCAGTGATGCAAATGAGTTATGCTAATGAGATCCTGCACCTCTTTTTCTACAAAATGACCCCTGTCCATAGGTAACCTCGACAGCTGCTTCACCGTATCAATCTCAATCCCCAAAAATGTTAAAACTGGAGTCGGGCCTTCTGTTTTTTCATGGGCAAGAGAAACGCCTAGTTCCCCTCCCATCTCCATAAAACTAGAAAGTAAAAAAATTACACTGGCCTGTGCCCCATCTACCCACAAATAAGAAATGGTTGAGGTAATGTGTGGTACTACCCAGGCCCATCCTGAAACGCAAGGCCCATTCTAAAAAGGAACTAAGGCCCCGTTCATACGAGGCAGTTTGGGCCGGGAGCGGAAGCGCATCAAATGGGTGCGATCCCACGCCAACATCTGCCTGGCGTCGTGCTCCCGCCTCCAAGCTGGCTGGGGGGGGGGGATTTACCAGGAATGCAAGGGAGGCCCAGGTGTAGTTAGCAGCAATGTATCTATGTCACTTCTGGTGTGCACCAGAAGTGACATCATCATGCTGCAACATCGCAGCAATACTCTGGTATTTGGGCAAAAACCCTATGGTAAAAATGGCTTCTACCATAGAATATTTGCCCAAATACCAAAGTGTTGTCTGGACATTCCAGTGTGATGACGACACTTCCTGTGCAGACCAGAAGTGATGTAAACACATCACCAGCGATGTCACCTAAGCCTTCCTCTTTCTCTTGGTAAGTCATCCTACCAGGAAGTTGATCAACAGCAGGAGGCAGGGCCTGGTCGTAGGGGGCTCCCGCTTCCACCGGGGTGGTGGTGGTGGTAGTGGCAACACTAGGAATATCACTTCTAAACACTGCAAGAGCTTATCTGAGTCAGAACAGCAGAGTAAGGAAGAGAGGGGGTTTCCACTTTCCCTCCTACACCTTTTCCCTTATCTGAAATGGGCTTATCATGAGTTATTTATATAACTTTGAGCAGCATGTGCTGAGAACGGTGGCTCCAAAGTTATGCAAATAAGGCCCCACTAAGGCCACTCAGAAAAAATGCTCCTGCCTTCCCCCATGCCACTGTCCAGACTCTACAGACTTTAAAAACAATGTTAAAAGCAAAGTAATGCATATTGGAGCCCAAAATCCTAACTATAAATATATCTTGATGGGGTCTGAACTGCCAGTCACTGACCAGGAGAAAGATCTTGGAGTCATGGTAAATAACTCACTGAAAATGTCGACCCAGTGTGTGACTGCAATATCAAAGGCAAATACTATGCTGGGGTTTATTAAAATCAGGCAGTATTGTAGTGCCCCTATATAAATCTGTAGTGCAGTCTCATTTGGCATACTGTGTACAGTTCTGGTCACTGCACCTCGAAAAAGATATTATAGCATTGGTGGAATGATGGAATACCTTCCCTATAAAGAAAGGTTAAAGAGATTAGGGCTCTTTAACTTGGAGAAACAACGATTGAGGAGTGACATGATAGAGGTTTACAAAATTTGCATCAGATAGAGAAGCTAGAGAAATAAGTACTTTTCTCCCTTTCTCACAGTACAAGAACTCAGGGGCACTTAACGAATTTAATGAGCAGTAGGTTTAGAAAATGAAGCTCAAATACTTTGGCCACCAAATGAGAAGGGAGCACTCACTGGAGAAGACCCTGATGCTGGGAAAGATTGAAGGTCCAAGATGTAGAGGGAACACTATGCTTGGGGCAGAGATGCATTGTATTCTTGGTGTCTGGGGGGACAAGTGGTGTTCTGGCCCCTCTGGTGGACCTCCTGATGGCACCTGGGTTTTGGCCACTGTGTAACACAGACAGTTGGACTAGATAGGCCATTGGCTTGATCCAACATGGCTTCTCTTATGTTCTTAATGTTCCTTATATCAGATGTGTGACTTCAGGTGTAAGTTTATCGGATCCAGGGAACCTTTCAACATTCCATTAAAAAACATCTTGTGTAGTTGGGCCCTTGGTGATGGTGTAAAGTGCCATCAAGTGACAGCTAACTCATGGAGACCCTGTAGGGTTTTCAAGGCACGACACAAACAGATGTGGCTTGCCATTGAGTGTTTCTGCATAGTGACTCCGGACTTCCTTGGAAGTCTCCCACCCAAGTACTAACCTGGGCCAACCCTGTTTAGCTTCCAAATCTAATGAAGCTAGCCTGGCCTGTCCCGTTTAGGGCAGTTGGGCCTTCCATTGCGTGTTTCTGCATAGTGATCCTGGAATTCCCTGGTAGTCTCTCATTTAAGTGTGTTTCTGGAATTCCCTGGTAGTCTCTCATTTAATTACTTAGCAGGGCTGATTCTGCTTAACTTCTGAGATTTGATGAGATCTGGCTAACCTGGGCACATCAGGGCAGCTGGGTCCTTAGCAGAATAGAATTTGGTGTTTCATTGCAAACTCAAAATAGGAACAACTTGTGGCAGCATAAACTCTATGAATTAGTTTCATAACAAGTCAGTATGTTGTGGACACATTCCAATACGACATTCTTGCAAACGTCATTGTCAGTGGATGGGCAAATGAGAAGTAATGGGGAGTTCCACCAGCATTTTATAAATTCGGATACAAATACATGTCCCAAGTTCAAACTAGATCCTGTTCCAGCTTGGTTGCTGCTTGCCAGTTGCTGTTTCCCATGCGAAGGTGTCCCTTTGACCCTGACAGGTTTATTCAGTAGAAAAGCATCCCGAGCAATCGAATGTTGCCCACAGCCTCTATGCCTGGTGGTATAACACAGCCTCCGCTAAGGCACAGCTTTGGAATCCTGGGATTTTTGTGTCCCCCCCCCCCAGCTCCTAAAGTCTAGACAAGAAGACAAACTATTGCTCTGGGCGTTAGAAAAGGCATTTCCAGACTGAGCTGAATAAAAGGATTTCTAAATTGATGTGACACCTTAAGGAGGCTATAGCATGGATCTTTTGTGTTTCCTTATAACCAGCACAGGAACATCTTCCTGGGAAAATAATGCATATAAGAACACAGATGACCATCTTTCGACGCCAACATGTTTTGCAAACATTTAGAAATCATCTGAAAGAAACAGAATATTTTAACAAATCAGTATTTACTAGGCAATTAATAAGGACCTTTTAAAAATGTGGTTTGCTTTAGATTTGAAAGTTTCTTCCATAAATGGGTGTCTAAGGCACAGAATAACTCAAAGTATGTGCATGTTGGCTATTTTCTAGCTCAATACATGTTTTGCACACCAATGCAACGATTTCCCTTCCCTCCTTTTGAGCAATGCTTCCCTATTGTCCTTTTAGCATTGTTCCAACCAACCAGCTTGCAAGGTGCCCAATTTTCAAGGGAAAGAAGTGGCGTAACGATATTATAATGTATGCCAAATTGTTATTCAAAATGTTGCAGATAATTTCCCCATCATTTTCATGTTCCTGTGGCAACACGTTGCGATCTTTTCTCCTCCTACGTAAGACTCCGTAGCACACAAGGAAGGGGGGGGGGAAGATTACTATAATCCCTTTCTTCCCATGACACCCGAGCACTGTAATCTTCTTGCTATGTCAGTGGCAAATTCCTATCTGTTAATGTCAAGCCCGCCTTTACAAGGAAAAGTTCAGGCAAGCTTTCCTTGCACTGGTAAATAGCGATGGAATGTTTGCATTTATTTATTTATTAAAAGGGCAAGAACACCCAAAGGTATTTGGGTCTGACTAGTGCGGGGGTCCACAACATGATGCTTATGGGTTCCATGGCACCAGCTAACACCTTTTCTGGCACCTGCCAAGTGTTTTAAGGAAGTGGGTGGAGACAGGTAGGGCTTTTCCCCAGCAGGGCTTCTGACTGACTATTGCAGATTTGATTGGATGCACAGATTTTTTTTAAAAAAATGTTGCTTTGACAGCAGCTGCTACCACAGCACAAGGATCTGCACTGTATTACTGAAGTTAAGTTGTGACAATCATTTTGTGGCATCCCTACCTCCTGCAGCAGCCGTTTTATGGCACCTGTTTTGTTGCTGCACCCACCGTGATGTGTCAAAATTCCAAATGTGCCCACAGGCTCAAAAGGTTAGGGCGCAGTAGATTGGTGAACATGGCTGCTCGCCGGAAGCACTCTGTGCTTCATCTCTACCCCGCTGAGGATGTTTTGACATAAACGTTGGAGGGAGGCATCTTTAACCCTTCCTCCCCTTCTAAGGAAGGGCTTCGACAGGTGGGCTTATCTGGATCTCTTCCAGAACTGCTCTGACAACATTGAGACCATAGGAAATGGGAAGCGTAATTTGCTGGTAAGCACAGTCCTTTCACTACCCCCCTTTGGATTTTCTCTGGATTTTCCCATACCTTCTTTATTAGGTCCCCCCCCCATTCTCCCCCCTTTATATACAACAAGAACATGATAAAGCAATGGAAGTGAAACCATCTAAGGAAGACCTATCCCCCCCCCTTCCATTTTGTCTCATCTCCCTACTATGATGAACTGTCCAATCCTGGAAGGGAAGTATTTCTTTCTGACCGGCAATGAGATAAAAAGAACCTATAAGAGCCTTTATTGCTTACGGTGACAACAAATTATTGGAAATTAGCAAAGATAAATCTAAAATAATGATTTTAATAAGTCATCTAAAAGACAAAGTAAGGAATGGAAAATAGGAGCTTATAAATTCCATCAGGCTGATGAATTAAAATATTTAGGTATCATATTCCAACCAAACCTGAAATGGTCCAAGCATGTTCACTGTCTTAATGGGAAAGTTGATCTAGCATTACTGGCTCTTAATTATTATTTTTTTACACCCAAGGTGCCCAATACATTCCGGTTCTCCTGAAAGCATATTGAACCTTAATCTTACCTTGTATTCTGTATGGCTTCCCAATATGGTTCACAGGTCTGGTAGATCTTTTGAAAAAAACTCAATTAACATTTTTTTGGTAAAATTTTGTCTCTGCCACCATCTATCGCTTCTTCAGTGATACGTTTAGAATTAGGGTTACCAAAGATCTTGACCTTGATTTGGAAAGCTATAGTCAACCATAAATATAGGTTGTTGGCTGCTCAAAATCTTCCAACCTTGACTTCCTTATCAGTACAAGATCGACACTGACAATGATGGAATAACGCTGTGGACACAAAATTCAAACAACTAGGCATACATAAAACTGGGAACTTAGCATTTAAAATTAGAATGGTGCTCAACAAAAAATTAATGGAGCACAACTGGAATGCGTTACAAAAGGACGCCACATGAAAATACTCACCACTATATGTGGGGATTAAATACTCCATCAAATTTGACATACCACATTATTTATATGTACTATCTGTTCCTAAATTGAGAAGAGCATTTATGGTGGCACGCTGCAATGCATTCCCCATCTGCACAGATGAAGGGTCATTTCCAGGGCATCCCAGCAAGTCAACGCTACTGCATCTGCCCATTAGAAACTGTAGACTCACTTGCCCATATATTTCTCTGTTGCCCAAACCATGCTGTTGCGATAGAAAAGTTCCTGAGGAAATGGCTATTAAATTTTTCTTCCTTTTCGGAATCTATGAGGTTGAGACTTCAGCTGAGTACTCTGTGCAATAACTGTATAATAGACGTGGCACATTTCTGTTATACTGTCTTTTAAAATGTTTTTTTAAAATATTAAAGTTTAAATTAAATTCTTTTTTATGGCGAATGGCCTATAGGCTCTTAAACCTAATAAACTGAACTGAACTGAACCTATAAAACTCTTTGAACCTCTACAGATCTCTTTACTTTCCCACAGACCTGAGCACAGAGGCTATTGATAAATATCTTTCTTCAAACATCAATATCAAAAAAATTAAATAAATTCACTGCCAAATAATGGAAAGACCAATAGAACCACAGAAGGTCTTTGATGTCATCAGGAGTCTTAAAAACAATAAATCTGTGGTACTAGATGGATACCTGCCAGAATTTTTTTTTAAAAAAAATTGCCAATACCATAGTCCACCCATTGACAGCAGCATGCAACAATCTATTAACATCTGGCATAATGCCGCCTTCTTAGAATTCAGCCTCAATTATCTTGATACCAAAAGAAGGAAGGGATTTGACCAACACATCTTCCTTCAAGCCCATTTCACTCCTGAACCAGGACTACAAAATCTTCACAGCAATTCTAGCCAAACATCTAAACTCCTTTATTGTAGACTACATCCACCAAAACCAAACGGGCTTCATCCCGAGCAGAGATATCTCAGATAACAGTCAAGACCATAAATATTATATCTTCATGCAAAAAATCACACACAAGTGGCCTTCTACTTTCACTTGATGTTGAGAAGGCTTTTGACTTTCTGGGAAAAAAATACCTACTTGCCCTACTCAGATGCATGGGATTTGGAGAGTCATATCTTCGAGTGATAGCTACAATTTACAAGCACCCCACTGCAAGGATCAAAACAAATGGCATCACCTCTGAAGCTTTCACTCTTGGCAGAGGAACACAACAGGGATGCCCCCTATTACCAATCTCTTTGCAATAGCTTTGGAACCCCGGCTACAATGATCTGACAAGAAGATTTAAGGCATAAAATTGGGAAATCACATGTTTAAACTAAGCCTTTTTGCAGACGACATGCTGATATATGTGACTGATCTGGAATGCTCCCTCCGACATCTCAACTCTACACTCCAGTCCTTCAGCCAGATATCGGGATTAAAAATCAATCACACTAAATCTAGTATGTTGTCTATCAACCTATCTGAGGAGACAGAGCACCATATCTTGGAGACATACAAATTCCAACGGATTATCAAGTCCTTGCCTTACCTTGGAATTCAAATACCTCAGAATCTAACAGATCTACTGAAGGCCAATCCCATTGCTAAGTTTAAGGATATCAAGCTCGATCTGCATAAATGGAACAAGCTGAATTTATCCCTCCTGGACTGCTTGCATCTCATCAAATCATTTGCGTTTACAAAATGACTCTATCTCTTCCATACCCTACCTATAGCAATACCATTGGACTTGCTGAAAAAGTGGCAACATGCCTTCAACTCATTCTTATGGAATTACAAATGATCAGACGTTGTAACTCTCAAGGTGGACTAGACTTTCCAGACCTGATAATGTACTATCAAATGGCACTGCTGATGTACATAATTAAAATAATGAAAAAAGAAGCCCAAGCCAACTGGATCAAGCCAATTCATCCCTTCATCTATGCCAAAACAATGCAAGGGGTAATATGGAACAGCCCTCGGGAGCACCCTGTAATTACAAGAGACCATATCTTTCTCTTGGCAACAGTGAATACCTGGGCCCACTTCAGAGATAAGTTAATCCCGAAGACTTCTAGATACACAGCATTTCTCTTCCAAAGCTGGTTTCCTCCAGAAAGCGACTATAAAATGGCTGACATATGGCAAAATGCCAAAGTGACAATCTTAACTGACCTCTCATCTAAAACCGGTCCTCTTTCCAAAGCCGCTTTAGAAAATCTTCTGAATCATACAATTCTGTGGTTTCTTTATCTTCAACCAAGGTTCCAGTCACATGGAAGGTTTTGGCCAGGAGAGGGACGGATCGGGGCGCAGCAAACGGGTGCGATCTCACCGTAACATCTGGAAAGCAGCGCGCACCCATCCCCGATCCGTCCCTAAAGCTGGACAACCCGCTGCAAAAAAGAACCTCCTACAGAGGAGGACTTACCAGGAACGCCAGATCAAGTGCAGCCGTGGGATCACCGGCGCGCCCGTTGTCCTGAGCAATCCAGGCTCCCAGCCGAACTGCGCATGCGCACACATGCTCAGTTCGGCTGCTGCGCTCTGCCCTCAGTGGCTTCCCCCCCGGCATCTGAAAGCGCCCCTTTGCCCTTGCCCCCCCCCCCCCGTGTGGCAGGGGCCTAAGTCATGTATTCAAGACTTTAAATACGACACACATCCTGAGAACTCCTCTTACTCCTTTTGAACATCTCATAAACCCCAAAGACCAAAATCTCAAAGGTTTAATCACCAAGATATATGACATCTTAGTGAGACTTGAAGGGGACAAGACGCTGTCTTTCCAACAAAAATGGTACGCGATAAGGGAATCACAGCTCCAAAGATCAAAATGCAAAAGAAAAAGAAAAAGCAAGCTGTATGCAAGTTCTATACAAAATCAATTCTCAAAAAAAAAGTGGGGAAAAACTTTATAGTACTGATCTCATCTCAAAAAAACGTGGGGAAAAACTTTATAGTACTGATCTCAAACCATATATAAATGACAATGATACAAAGAAGAAGGAAAGGAGGTCCAAAAAAGTGCAGGTCGATGACGTTTTCTGGAATACAGGTTCGTTTTGACTGGCTTCATCTGAACAGGACCTTGTGGAACAATAAGATGTCTTCTAAGTTTCATTCATCATAGAATATGATAGCGGAGAGTATATCAGGCTCTCTGCTGAGTTGGGTCCTTAAACCCAAGTGTTATTAAGTGGGTTGGGTTCCAAATTTAACCTTTTTGAATGACAGTTCCAGGTGGTCAGCCATGTTGGTCTGAAGTAGTTGAACAAATTTAGAGTCTACTAGCACCTTTAAGAGGAGCTACAGTGGCTCAAGTGGTTAAGACACTGAATTGCAGGCTGGAAGGTCGGTCGTTCAGCAGTTTGAGACCCGAGTGCCACACGACGGAGTGAGCTCCTGTCTCCGGTTCCAGCTCCTGCCAACCTAGCAGTTCGAAAGCAAGAAATTGCAAGTAGATAAAAAGGTGCTGCTTCGGTGGGAAGGTAACAGCGTTCCGTGAGCCTCAGCGTCTAGTCATGCTGGCCACATGACCATGGAAATGTCTTCAAACAGTGCTGGCTCTTCAGCTTGGAAACGGAGATGAGCACCGCCCCTTAGAGTCGGTTTCAACTGACTTTCGAGCTAGGGAAACCTTTACCTTTACCTGGCACCTTTAAGACCAAGGAAGGCTTATTCAAGGTATAAGCTTTCGTGTGCTCTTAAAGGTGCCACTGGACTCTAAATTTGTTCTTCTTGAATGAGATAGGTAGGCAATGGGAGGGGGAAACGGGATTCTTTGTGTGTGCATTACTCCCTAAATATAAATTAGCATTTAAGAAGAACTGTGGATCCAGAGAGAAAATAGCAGCACCGGTGACAAAACTGTGGCTCCAGAGAGAAAATAGCGGCACCGGTAACAACAATGGCGGTGAAACAGCGGCAGAAGCAGCAGCGAAGGGACAGCCCCCCTGAACAACGACTGGTTGGAGGTCAGCAGCGGTGTGGTGTCATTGGAGAGATTGGAGCCGGAAGGACGTAATCCCCATTGCCTGCGGGCAGCAAGCCCGATGAGCCAGCAGGGGCCACTGTGGAAGCCAGCTAACTGAAGTCCCCCCTCTAAGAAAGAACGGTGCGAAGAGGCATGTGACCGCCTGGAAAAAGACGGAAGGAGAAGCAAGAACATCTGCGGAAAAAGCCTTCGGAGGGTATCTGGTAGGGTTCCCATCCCCCTGAATTTGTGGCCATAGTTAGGATTCTAGAAAGTGTGTGCACACACGATACTCTGTAAGCCACCCAGAGCCCTTCGGGGGTGGGCGGGGTAAAAATCCCATTAAAAAAAAATATTAGCAGCTGCCCACCTAGGGTACCTAAGAAGGCATTTGCACTGTTAGATGTCCTCAATTCCCCTTATAAGGAAAATGGTCCTTAGCAAAAACAGGATCAATACTTGGCTTCCTTCCTTTGCTGATATTGCAGGAGCTGGACAGCTCTGTTCTGTGATTCGGAAACCTAGACCGCTAAACCGCTACTCCAGTTATAATCCCCCTTGTAAAGGAGCCATTTAAGAATAAAAAGGAGGCTTGACCTAAAAGCTATCCATTAATTCTTTCCTCCAAAAGCAAAACAAATCCTGCCTCTTTTCTTTGGCATCTGATAGGAATGAATGAAAATGGCATCGCTTTGATGGCACAATAGTCATTTACTAGAATGGCAGTATTTTTCCCCCCCAGCAAATATCCCATTCAATCACCAATCCATTTATTCAGTCTGGGCAAATGCCAGCCAGCCTGCGAGGCTGCATTGGAAGGAGTACTGAATAAGGTTCAGATTTCTTTACTCTTTCTTTGCTTTTTCTTTCTTTGCTATTCAGATGCTCTCCCACGTGTTGCTGTGGCTTGACAATGGCTGGGAGGGACTTTGAACAGAGGTTATTTAATGTAACACAACTTACTAAGGGAGTGATCTTCAATTCAATGTTATTATATTATGGTCCACGACCCGATCCAGTTAAAATAACCAAACATCATTCAGGTATTCAAATGTACAAGCTAAAAACCCCAGTTAAAATACAGAAATAGAAGATTTTACAGTAAATAGATAAATGTATATTATATTAAAAAGAGAAACATAGATTATAAAATACATAACATGGCATCAAAAGTGACCATTTTTAAAATTTAAACCAATAGATTTAAGAGGAACAAGAGCTGTGTAATAGACCTCCTGAAGGAAACTAAGTCAAGGCTCAAATATACAAGGGTTTATTCACAGAATACACAGACAAAATGCTTCGCCAGACACTTGTTACCTCCGAAGAGAGCGTACATGGCTTCTGTACAGACTTATATACACAGTAGCACCAATCAGCAACAAGCTGAGTCATGATGACTGCACACTGTCCAGTGCCAGCCATAACCGGTTAGAACAGGCTTATCAGTCCACCTGCTGACATGTAGCTGTCACTGAACTGTCAGTTAGATCCTAATGATCTTCCTGCTATCTGATTAACATACAACAGTCTACAAGGGAAAAAAATGGTCTTATCTCAAATTTATTTAAAGAGGGGGCAATGGGGGGAAAAAATGTTCCATTGTCTCTACCTCGGCAAGGGGAAAATCCTCTCTGAGCATGCGATCTTCTTATATCTCCTTTCCAAGATCATGGAGGGCATGGCATTACATCTGGCCAGTGTAAAAGCCCTCGTGTAAGGGGGGAACTCTAAGGTTTTGAGATATTGGGTGATCTAAGTAGGTCTTCTCAGACGTAAATCACAGTGAGGCTTGCTCCCAAGAAAGTGTTTTTAGGATTAAAGCCTACAAAAATGAGCTGTGATCCAGGAGGCCCCAGTTCGGATCTCTCTTAAGCCTGATTTCACCAAGTAGCTTTAGCTAAACTATGGCCCCGGTCACATGGGCCGGAAAATGCAGGGTGGAAGCGTGGCTGTTTGCCCCGGAACAAAGTAATGCGCGGCAGCCCAATCAGACCTCCCTTCGAGGTCCCATGGTTAGGCCGTTAGGTGCCGATCACATGGCTAGACTGCAGCACAGCAAAGAAGCGGCACGGCATGATCACACCGGCAATCGCACCACGCCACTTCCGTGGCAAACGGGAATTTTTTTGTCTCACCGAAGTTTGCGCATGATCATTTGTGTGCCTCCTGTGGAGACTTAAAAAAAATCTGGTTTGCAACGGGACATGGGCGGGCCCGGATACCCCGGGTTTCTAGCGGAAATGCGATCAGACGCCTGCCCTTGCCCCACGTTTTCCGGAAACTAGTACATCATATGTGGTAGTTTTTTACTCCGCATCTTCAGCAACAAGCCACAGGTTAGCCACGGGTGCACTACGCTTCCCAGATGTTGCGGTGTGATCGCGCCTGAAAAATCCACCTATCATCCGTGTCTTCAGCGTGGCAACTTTTCCGTGTGAACGGGACCTGTGTTATTTCACCCATTCCACATCTACCATATGGTTATGTGAAACCCTTTGAAAACTGGAAGTGTTGCTATGATGATGAGACAGTAAGAAAAGCAAAGTTTCGTTGGGAGTCAAGGACTGTATGCTGCCTCAGACAGCCGAGGAAGACTATAAGAGAGTTAGGAAGATAGAGAGGCCAGGTAACAGGACATCCTATCTTCTCTACTCTGCTGCTATCCCTTTGATGTGTGGATTGATGTGCTCAGGGATTATTTCCTTCCTTCCAGCTTCCTTCCCCCATCCCACACTTCTTCGCCATGACTTTCCATCTTGGCATTATGAGAGCACAATGCTTTCCTGCATCACCATCCATCTAGTTAGGTTGATTATAGAATCTGTCTCTCCTCTTTCCTACTTAGAGAATGGAGTTCATATAATAACTTCCTATATTAGCTTTCAGATACTGTGAGGCTCCACATTACTTTTATCTCCTTGCTTGCACACATGCTGTGACCAGGTGAGCTCTGCTGCATTTTAAAGCCTTTGAGCACTTTGCTAACCACAATTCCGATCAGGTTCCAGGTGGGAAGGGAAGAGGCAGGCTCTGAAGATCTGGCAGAATTCCCAGGGAATATGGTTGTTGTTTTGACACGTAAAATACCAAAGCCCACTTGTGCTGAATGTTCAATGTCCACTTCTAGCTGAGAACCAGCAGGAAAAGCAGAGGGATACCCTTTGAGGGCTGAGCGGACTCTAGTGCATCCTCTGTCTTCTCTGCCAGCAGTTTTATAGGGAGTGAATAGTCTTGAGTGCTTGGGGAGATGGTGGAGCTGCTGATGGTGGCTTATCACTTGAGGAAACCAACCCTCCATTCTTGTCAGTCACCAAGCCCTCTCGCCTGAGGAAACTGCCAGTGTTCCCTCTAAGGTGAGTTAGTGTGAGCTAGCTCACATTTTTTTTAGCTTCTGGCTCACACATTTTGATCTTAGCTCAGGGAGGACAGCTCCAGAGCAAACTAATTTATACAGTAGCCAAACGGCTCGCTCACAGCTTTAATGTCAGTAGCTCACAAGGTAGAATTTTTGAAGATTTTAAAGACTATCTAGAGGAAAACTGGGATGTTAAACACAATTTATTGTATTTAGAACAATATTGATGTTATCTTTAACATTTAAGCAATTTTAAAATGTTTAAGCAAATATAAGTATTGTAAAGGGAAAAAGGGTCGAGCACTGCAGGAAGCCACTAGCAAGGGAGGGGGGAAAGGGAAATATGGGTATTGGATAAGTGAAAGCCAGGTGGTCTCGAACAGCCATAGTGGCTGCAGAGCAAACTAATTTGTACAGTAGCCAAACGGCTCGCTCACAGCTTTAATGTCAGTAGCTCACAAGGTAGAATTTTTGCTCACAAGACTCCACAGCTTAGAGAGGGAGCATTGCCTCCATTCTCATAAAGCCCTGTACTTGAGGAAACTGACCCTTCAGTCTCATCAGTCAATGAGTTCTAATCACGTGAGGAAACTGACCCTCCTTTTGTGTCAAGCTTCAAGTCTTCATCACCTGAGGAAACAAAAAACCCATCATTGGTCCTGGTCACACGAGCCGGATGATCTGCCGCTGAAGGGAGGCAAATCAGAGCCGGAGCAAAAAGAACCGCGGGAGCGTGATCCGACATGCCCCCATGGCTCCATGCCCCGGCAGCCGATCACACGGTGCGCAGCAAACCGGCATTAGTGCAGTTGTGCGCATGTGTGGGATGGGGAACGGCGCTGGCGGTGACGGCCTACCGGCGCTTTTTCGACCAGACACCTTCCGTTAGCCTGCATCATCTGGTAGGTACTGCTGTTTTGCTAGTACCTTTTTGATGTGCGTCTGTGGGCCTAAGGGACGGATCGGGGATGAGTGCGCACCGCTTCCCAGATGTTGCGGTGTGATCGTGCCCACTTGATGCGTCCCCCGATTTGTCCCTCTTGCGGATCAAATGCTCCTGTATGACTGGGACCATTGTCAACCATCGTCCACTTCTTTTGGTGTCCCTCAGATTGGTCCTGGAATCTGCAGCAGGGTTATTTCTGGGCAGTAACGCACAGGAACGGAGTTCCGGCTGGCTCCCAAGTTGGCCACGCCCAGCAGGAACTCATTAGCATAACAGGCCACACCTAACAGCAGGAACTCATTAGGATTGACTACATTAGGGGTGTGTGGCCTAGCATGCAAAGGAGTTCCTGCTACAAAAAAGCCCTGGGTTTTGACAACAAACAAGGTAAACAGAATAACATGCAAAAGGTGGGTGTGGCTGGATAACCACACTTCTGGTAACATGGGGGTGCGGCCTAATATGCTAATGAGCTGTGCTGGCAGGGGTGTGGCCTAATATGCTAATGAGTTTCTGCTGTTGGGTGTGGCCTATTATGCTAATGAGTTCCTGCTGGGCTTTTTCTACAAAAAGAGCCCTGAGAAGTATCCACAATGAAGGTTAGAGCTGAACTGCAGCTGTAGAGTCCCCCACAGAATGACTGTTGGAATTACCTGTGGTCTGGGACATGAAGCTGGCCCACTTTCAGCGTCTTTCTCATCACCCCATTTTAAAAAAATATATATATCTTCCCTTTTGCCCCTGCATACCCAGTTTGATGAACCTGCCTCAGGCTTGCGTCATGAATAATATACCTAGAACATGATTGAAGCCTTCGTCAGGGGTCGATTGTTTGGCTGCTGTACAGCAATTATTATTAATTAAATATGGATATCTCTCCAATGGAGCTCACTGAGCTTCTGTGAGGATAATGGAAAGTGGGATATATGCTTGCCATGGCCTTATCTCAGAAATTACAGAAACAATGAGCACACAATTATTGCCTTATTAGCGTAATAAAGTTGAAAGGAGTGTTTAGATGTTTAACGGGTGTCAAACAATGCCACTGTAGTGTGGTAACTAGATCGCAATTAGCGCAAAATGCTGACTGACGTTTCAGAAGCATGGTAACAGATTGCTAACTTGCTGATGTTGTGTCATTTAAGTGACATAATTTCCCCCTAAAGGACATTTTAAAAGTCTTCAAAATAAACAACTCTATCTGATGGCCTATCAGTTAATCAGCGAACACTGAAGGGAGTGGGAACATAAGGGAACTTGCCATAGAAATGAGGTGATAACTACCATTTTAGGTGTTTTGAAAAAATTGTACGTCATCATCATTCCTTTGTGTTTGCCTCATTCTCGTGGTCGTGGCTGATTCTTTTGCTTCTGTCATGCAGCACATAAGCCATTTTACACCATCTGTATGTGACTGTGGCAAACATAACAATGAAAAACATTGCATTTGGTTTACCAGAAAAAAAATGTCTGATGAAAGAGAGACTGGTACTAAAGAAAGACTCATTCATTTGTTTCTTGCAAGGGTGGTGTTCAAATTGGACCAGAAAGCTTTTCAAAAAAGAAAGCCATTGTTCCAAGCTAGCATAACATTATTTTGTCTACTTTCCCAGTGGCTTTCCATGGTTTTAGTGGGAGACAACACTTGAATAACTTCATGTCTCACCTGCATTCCATCATGGACATAGAAGGAGGGTAATGTGTGGAAAGGTAGGATAGAAATATTTTAAATAAAGATAGTCCTGCTTCTCTTGAAAGCCAGTTTGGTGTAGTGATTAAGTGAGCGGACTCTAATCTGGGAGAACCGGGTTTGATTCCTCACTCCTCCACATGCAGCTGCTGGATGAGCTTGGGCAAACCATAGTTCTGTCAGAGCTGCTCTATCAAGGATAGTTCTGGAAAGACCTCTCTCAGCGCCACCTACCTCACAGGGTGTCTGTTGTGGGGAGGGGAAGGGAAAGGAGTTTGTAAGCCACTCTGAGACTCCGAGTGAAGGGCGGGGTATAAATCCAATCTCCTTCTCCTCCTCCTCCTTCTGTAAGGTTGCTGCATGCTGTCCCCCCTTTGTGGTGGATAGTGCTGTCAAGTCACAGCAGACCTATGGCGACCCCACGGGGTTTTCAAGGCAAGAGACATTCAGAAATGGTTTGCCATTGCCTGCCTCTGCATCACAACCTTGGTATTCCTTGGTAGTCTTGTTACCCAAAGAGGCAGTCTCGTATATAACTGGGGGGAATTAGCTGAAGGAGACAGAGCAAGAGGTGGGTAACTGCATATATAACTGGGGGGAATTAGCTTAAGGAGACAGAGCAAGAGGTGGGTAACTGGGATCTCCATCAATGTATATGGAGATCTTTCCCTTAGAGAACTCTCAAAATAAACCATTAATGTTAAACTGGAAAGGGTTTTACTGAAAAAAGAATAAAAGGCTAAAACACACACATACAAACACACAGGAAAACACGCAAACTAACTAAGAAGAAATTATGGAGGAGATGGGAGAAAGCAATTTCAGGGAGGCAATAGTCACTAATCTCGAGCCAGTTTGGTGTAGTGGTTAAGTGTGCGGACTCTAATCTGGGAGAACCGGGTTTGAATCCCCACTCCTCCACTTGCACCTGCTGATGTGACCTTGGGTCAGTCACAAGCTATGGCACAGTTGTCCTTGAAAAAGAGCAGTTTGTGTCAGAGCTCTCTCAGCCCCGCCCACCTCACAGGGTGTCTGTTGTGGGGAGGGGAAGGGAAAGGAGTTTGTAAGCCACTCTGAGACTCCAAGTGAAGGGCGGGGTATAAATCCAATCTCTTCTTCTTCTTCTTCTTCTTCTTCTTCTTCTTCTTCTTCGATGAGCGAGGTCTGTGGAGGCAACAGCAAAATGACCAGTGTTTCACAGAGAGAAAAAGGAGGGTCCACACGCAAGTGGGGGGGGTGAGGTATGGCACCGAGAACACACACACACCGCTATAGAGCAGTGTGCTTGCAATTATAGTCACCAAAACCCATGAAAAGCCCTATCTTGTAGCAGTCTGACATGTTTGCTCCCAAAACAATGACTTGATGGTCTTTCCAGAGATTGACAATGATTTGTGAGAAGTATGATGGGATTTCCTGAGGTGGACTACAGGTGTAAATGTTTCTTGATAACTCTCTGAGCACCAGACTGGGAAACTACCAGGTTTTTGCGAACACGGTTAAGTGTTGCTAAATTGGGGTAAATGGGTAAGGGGGAAGTGAGGCTGGATTTTTTGGGATTAGTCCAGCAGTTTCCTGGGAGACCCATTGCTCCTAATTATGCATCTCCTCAGGGTGTGGAGAGGGTGATTAGTCAGTCAGTTGCTTCTGACTCACCTTCAAAAATATTTTTTCCCAGGCTTGTCTCTGGCTTAGCTCTGGCTGGCATCAATTTTGTGTCATTTTGGGCCATGCAGTGTCTTATGACTGCTGACTCCCATCCAAATACTAGCCAGGGCCTTCCCTGCTTAGCTTCCGAGATCTGACAAGATCAGGCTAGCCTGGGCTATCCAGGTCAGGGAGCACCTGCTCTTTCCTGGACTTTCCCCTGGCTCTGATACCTAAGAATTTGATATTTCAGTGACCAGTCTTGGAACCATATGGATGCAAAGCATGGTTCTCTATAACTAAGTTATGAGTTAAGGTGGTTGTCCTGTGGCTCAGTGGCAGAGCTTCTTATTTGCACACAGAAGGTCCCAGGTTCAATCCTTCCAGTTAAAAAGCCTCAGGTAATAGGTGACGTAAAAGACCAACACCTGAGACCTTGGAGAACTGTTGCCAGTTAAAGAAGATGGAACTGTTCTTGATAGACCAATGGTCCAACTCAGTATAAGGCAACTTCATGTGGTTAGGAGCATGGACTCTAATCTGGGAGAACGGGGTTTGATTCCCCACTCCTCCACGTGCAGCTGCTGGTGTTACCTTGGGTCAGTTACAAGTTCTTTCAGAGTTGTTCTCTCACAAGCAGTTCTCGAAAGAGCTCTCTCAGCCCCACCTACCTCACAGGGTGTCTGTTGTGGGGAGGGGGGGGAAGAGATTGTAAGCCGCCCTGAAACTCCTTTGGGTACTGAAGGGGAGGATATAAATTCAATCTTCTCCTCCTTTCTTTTTATTCTTCTTCCTCTCTTCTTCCAAAAGAACACAGGAAATGTAGAAGTTTATCTACTTCCAAAAAGCTCAAGAAATTTAAGAACCACCAGCCTGTGCCAATGTGGCTGTATTCCCAAATGGTATCTTGAACACTAATTCAGTCAAATAGAGTTCTTTTTTTCTTCTTATAGAACTTAATTTATTATTGGAGAGGGGGCAGAGGAATGAGAGGGGGAGAGAGAAAGTGTGTGGGGGGGACAACAGCTTTCATTACAGGGAAAGCAGTTTTGTCTCAGATACACTTTAAATGTCAACAAGTGTCATTAGCTTAATGCAGTGCCAAAATTAACTGAAAATAGCCCCATTTGGTGCAAACAGCATGTTTCTTAAGTGTTCTTCTTTTTCTGTCAGCTTCATTTCCTAAACTGCCTTTGATGTGTTATATACATCACTAATTCAAATAGCTTAAATGAGCCCTCTGTAATCATCCCTGCATTCTGAGGGGAAAGGGGGGAAATATTACCACATGCTACAACCCACACAACAGAGCTATTGTTTGTAACGAACTATCTTGTCATTAAATTACCGTCTCTGGAAGAAACACACATTTTTTTCTTAAAACACTCCATCAGGTTAAGTTAATTTTCCCTGGCGTAGGCAGGAGTCATGAAGCTAAGGTTGCAGCCTTCTTTCTGGCAGTGGCCCCCCGCTTTAGCAGCTGTGCGGTAGGAGAACATTAAGCAGGTGAAATGTAATGTCCATAAATTTAAATTACAGTTTAGGAAAGGCAGAGTCAGAATGCTTGTCGCTCAAACCCCATGAAAAGCCTTAGCAAGACAGACCTTCAGTTTTGTCCTTACCCATGTTGTCAGAAAATGGGATGTTCTGTATCCCCCCCCCGATGCTATGTCCACCTGCTTTCTTTTCTTCTTGTCCTCACTCTTCCCTCAGATCTCTCTTCAACTTCTTCCCTCCCTCTAACTCTCAGCAACCGCTTCTGTCTTCCTAGCTTTCCCCCTGAAATTTCTGGGCACTTCTCTCTAGTTGTCCTGTAATCTATAATGCCATAGAAGATGGCATGGCAGAACCTGGTTCCATCTCTTTGTGTCAAGGAAAGCAGTCATAGTTGAACATCTGACCTTCATGGTTATGAGTTCTGGGGGGGGGGGGAACAACACCAAAGCTGGTGTTTTCCTTTGTAAGAAAAAGGACTAGTTACTAAGGGTTTGGGCTTTTGGAGAGGTTACCATGATTGCTCATTTTCAGTTAGGACATTACCAGTTTGGTATTCAGATCTATGTGGCCTTTCAGGTTCCAGAGCCTGGAACAACTATTTTCAATGGGGAATGCACACAAGGGTCTGTGGCATCTGTTCATAATGATACCAAATTTGCACAGAACACAGTCCTTCCTCTAATTTAAAGACCCCCTAAGTTTCAAGCAGGTTGAACAAAGAGTTGCCATGTTACAGGTCCTCAAAGTAGATGATTCCCTGCACAGCTGGACTTCTTTGTACTGATTCCTAAAATGGTGGTCAAGCAGCAGCCTTGCAGGAGAGTTTCATCCAGCCATGGCATTAAAAAAACAAACAAACAACCTGTCTGCATCAATTTCATTTTCCTACTCTTATAGTGACTCGGGAAGAAAAAAAAACCCTTTCCATCAAAAACTCTGCATTTGCCATCCTTCCTTGTTGTGGTCTGTTTATTTTCTTTTACAAAGTGAATGCAGTTGTCTTTGCAACCCCCCACCCCTTCTTTCCCATCAGTCTGCCATTGTTCCCTATGGGAGACTTTTGCAGCAGCATGAATACTGCTGGCCCACTAAACAACTCCAAATTTTGAGAAAATTGAACTAAAGGGGGAAATTCTTTGAGTCTCTGAAAAAACTGCCCCATCCACAGTATTTACAAAGAACAAAAGGGATCCACCCCTTTAAAGGAAAGGGAGGGAAAGAAAACTGTGAATTTTTGCACCTTGTCTCCAAAGTTGACTGACTGGAAGTGCTCTGTGCTTCTCCCATGCAAGAATCTGACTGGAAGGAACAATTCCATTTCCCAGGAAATAAGTAGAATCAAAGAAAAACACATTCACTTGGCAGAGCTAGCTAGCAGCACCCGAAGACAAAAAAAAAAACACATGGATTGGGGGGGGTCATAATAAGAATCCCAGATTTATGTTACTGTTCTGGAAAATCACAACGATTTCTGTGTATATCTTCTACTCAGTTATTCCTAGTTACATTTTTAAAATAAAATTCAGGGAAGAGATGTCAAAGTTCCCTGCTAAACAAATCCTCTGTGCCTCAGTAGAGGTATGACTCTATATATTTTTTTCTATGTGACTGCTACCCTGTAAATTTGTAGAGGCCATATATCTTTCTTTAAACTTATATACATATGATGGGGACTAAGGGTGTGTGCTTGATATATACCAAGCTGAATAAATACCCCAAAAATACCTTATCAGTATTTTTCGTGTATTTGTTCAGCCAAATACAGATCAGCTACCGAAATAGCCACACCTGATTAAAAGCTGATATTCTTTTACTTTTATTGAGCGCAACTAGAAGGCATTTAAAGGGACTGTGGTCACCACAGGGTATAATGGAGCCAAATAAATTAAGGTTTCCTGAATATTTACCCAAATCCCAATACAAAACTGATATTGGTATCTGGGAATATGCAGGAATTCCAATTTTTTAGGTCCAATAGACCCGAATCAGGGAAAAAGACAAAACCAGAATAAAACAGGGATGATCAGCTTACACAATTGCTACTGCAATCTCAATGATGTTCCTCATAATTATTGACTTCTACATGCACTTACTTAAAGATGAATTAAAAATTGTATGAAAATGACTCAGTTTTGGATTGGAACGGGTGCTGAGCATTATATCCACTGAATATACATCAACTACTTGACTATACATTACCATTGGGCATAGAATAATATGGCAAGAACCCAACCAGAGGATTTAAAGAACACCTTTAACAAACCTAATATGGCGATTTTTCTGGGATGCATTCAATTGTACTCACAGAAGCAGGAGAATAAAACAGTGGAATTTTGAATACCCTTTTAATCTGGAGAACTAGATTTGAGTCTGTCAGCTAGGCCTTTCTTAAACCCTGGCTGCCATGGGAGTGGGGTGACTCTGGAATGTTTGGTTTCATTTCTGGTGTGTCTTCTGTGTTTCTATTATCTCTGTATGACCTTCAGTGCCTGGTGTAGTCTTTCTCCTGGGAAAAGTAGTCTGTTACTTTGGTGGGCTTCTACCAGATCCCTGATTGGCCCTGGGCCATCAGAGAGCCTCCTTGGATGATGTATATCTGCTTTCTGTGCATGCTTTTCTCCAGGTTCTAACATGAAATGGTTAAGATATCTGCCCTCCTGAGTCCTGACCCTGCAGGGTGAATGGGAAGGTGAATGGTTAACAATTGACTTTGGTATGTGGAAGATCCCAAATTTAATCCCTGGCATCTCCAGCTAAAAGGATCACTTAGGAGGTGATATGATAGAATGCCACCAAAGGCACTGGAGAGCGCCTGGTAGTCAGATAGGCACTACTGAACTTGATGGACCAGTCACCTGATTCAGTATAAGGGATTTCCATGAGTTCATGTGAATTGGAAATCCCTTGCACATGTTCATTCTCACACAACTGCTTAGGAATTGTGAACTGCATACTAAGGAAAGCATGGCATTGTGCCTGTCCTGTGTCACAATGCCTTACACCATGATTCTTCACATAAGTCAGCAGCTGTCACCCAACGATAATGTATGATAAATACCACCAGCTGCATATATGGCCAAAGCAGCAGATGTTCTCAAAACACTGTTTGTTTTAAATTGCAAACATATCAACAGTTCAAGAGAGTATGGGGACAGTCTGAGGGTAGCATCCTGCTCAGCATCAGGGGGCTAGATTCCGGGTAGGAACTGGCTGAAACAACACCTCATGGAATTCCTATGGCCATTACCCAACAGCCCTGAATAGGACTGCAAGTGCTCTTTCTTCTCTCCCACCCCATTTTGTTTTTCCGATGTCCTTTTAATACATTAATTGAGATGGAGTAGAAGAAGAGAAGGGATTGGATTCATACCCCATCTTTAACTACCCAAAGGAGTCTCAGAGCAGCTTACAATCTCCTTTCCCTTTCCCTCCCCACCACAGACACCCTGTGAAGTAGGTGGGCCTGAGAGAGCTCGTTCAAGAACTGCTCGTGAGAGAACAGCTTTGAAAGAACCTATGACTGACCCAAGGTCACAGCAGCAGCTACATGTGGAGGAGTGGGGAATCAAACCTGGTTCTCCCATATTAGAGTCCATGCTCCTAACCACTACACCAAACTGGCTCTCTGTAAATTTGTAAAGGTTTGAATCGCAAATTTGTAAAGGCTTGAATTCCCTTCTGGGATCAGCTTCCCCAGGTGCCTTGCAGCTGTAGGGCACATGGGGAAGCCAAGGGAAAGCAGCATAACCTGCCTTCCCTTCAAGCCTCAGCTTCCTCAGGCACCCCGCGACTTTAGGACACCTGGGGCAACCAAGGGAAGGCAGTTTAAACTGCCTTCCCTCCAAGCCTCATCCTCCCCAGGTGCCCCGCCAACTGTAAGACACCTGAGGAAGCCAAGGGAAGGCAGTTTAAACTGCCTTCTCTCCAAGCTTTGGTTTCCCCAGGCACTCTGTGGTTGTGGGGCTCCTGAGAAAGCCAAGGAAAGGCAGTTTGAACTGGCACCTGGGAAAGCCAAGGGAAGGAAGTTTAAACTACCTTCCCACAGAAACTTCACTCTCCTAGGTGTGCCATGGCAGCGGGGTGCCTGAGGGAGTGAAGGGAAGGCTTTGAAGGCTCTGCTGGTGAAGTGTAGTGGGTTAAACGCAGGAAGAAACCACTGAGACTGATGTAGTGAACAGCATGGTTTACTGGTACACAACAAAGACAAAAACTAACGGCCGGCTGGCCAACTATATACACACCTGGGGACACACCCCTAGGTCCCGTTGGTGGATTTACATCTCCCGCCACGGTCCCATTGGTTCCCCAGTGGAGAGACCAGGAGCCTAGTCCCCATTGTTCTTCCAGAGTCAAGCTCTCGGGTGTTTGCTGGCTCCTGGTGGCGGTCAACGGACACAACATCTGGGCTGTCAGGTTGAAGCTGGGCAGCCCAGCAGAACCCCATCTGAGCCTGTGGGGAGACTCCCTTCAGGATCAGCTGTTTTGTGGGCTCTGCTGGGCTGTCTGGTTTAAACAGAGTTTAAAACCCTCCCTTCAATGGAGAGAGTGTGCAGCCTCAGCCATGCATCTCCAGAGAGGGTTTAAAAAACCCCAAACGTTAAACTTCCTTTGTCTCTGGAGTCATGCCATGGAGGCGCGGTGCTCCCTCTGATAAAGGAGGGTGTACTCCATGGCATTACATCCTGCTGACGTCCCTTCCTTTCCCAAACCCTGCCCTCCCCACGGTCCACCCCCAGAATCTCCAGGTATCTTCCAGTCCAGAGCTGGCAACCCCAGTTCACAGCAATGTAAGGAATTTAGTCCTTATCCTTCCGCCCCAGCCGAGTCGACCAACACCATTATCCCTACAGCTGCTAGGTTTTGCTGAATGCTTTTCTCTCAGAGCCCAGTCTGTTTGAAGCTGTCCCCTTCAGAAGAGCTAACTTGAGTGGAATCCTGCTACTCCCCTGATCTCAGTTTTCCATTAGTCTGCTCATCTGGTCACTTGTAACTCTTCTTATGTCTCACAACTTGGGCTCTGAAGGCTTATAACCAGGGGAACTACCTAATCCAACTATCTCATACATTTCTGGTGAGTCAAAAAAAGGGCATATAATAGTTTAGGGTTTGCCTCACATCCATTTCAGTGACCGAGCTCTCACACAACTTTATTCGGCAACTGCATCCTACCTGCTGACATGCCCCTTTTGTATTGAGGGGGTTATGCCACCGTCCTCGTTCAGAAAGAACAAAGTTCTTGAAAGTGTACTGTTGTGTGCTGAATGAAGCAACCCATGTGTCACCTCGGCTTTTCTGCTCATATTCTTTTGATATGACTCGAACTGAGTGTATGTAACTCGGTTTTGTCCAAAAGACATTACAGAAAGTACCCAAGTTCTGTCTTCTTTTCCTGGAAGAGGACTGTGAAATCCTGTTCCTTTTCAACCTGACTGTCTGGGAGGGAGAGGGGAACATTAACTCACTCTCGGAGAACATGTATTATGTACTGGAGGTAATTGGAAGGCTGACATGGCTAGGAATTTCCCACCTCCCATTGTACACCAAAGATTATTCTAGTCTTAAAGGTGGGCTTTTGGGATGATGGAATAATCGACGGAACAAATCTGTAGTAATTGGCGCTCCGTAAGACCACAAGCAAATGTCATTTCTAATAGGCAAACCCACGATAAGACAAGACAGTCCTAAGATTGTGGAGTGTTCCTAATGGTATTTTCCTCTTTGGTTTGACAGAAAAGAAAACAAGAAGGAGCGCAAGGGTTTAAGAGAGTAACATGTTGCCATTTCTCCCAACCTAACTCATCCTGACCCACCAAAGAAAGAAGTCTATCTTCTGTTATATTAAGAAACCATAATGAATGAGACTGGAGGCTGGTGGGATCTCCCTTTATCTACTTGCTTAAGTTTTGTTTGCTGGCTGAGTTAGCCTCCCACATTGCTTGTCAGCTCATGAATGGAGACAAAGCTCTCACTCTCTGAGTCCCTAATATGCATCTGTGAATTATTATTTTTTTAAAATGATTGCATAAAGATAGGGAGAGAGGATCAGCATCCGTGGTAAAGCATCTGTCTTGCGTGACAAAAGGTTCCGGGTTCAGTACCTGGCATCTCCATTTTTTTTAAAAAAAATATCAGATAGCAGGTGATGTGAGAAACCTCCCTCAGAGACCCTGGAGAGCTGCTGCCAGTCAGAGTAGACAATACTGACTCTGGTAGACCAAGGGTCTGACAGTAAAATTCAGCTTCATGTGTTCATAAACCTCAAGAAAATAATAATGAATAGAGGTACAGGTATGAATTTTGCCTCAGTGTGAATAGTGGCGCAATAATGCATTTTGCCTTCTCTGCATTCCCATTCTTCTCCTCAAGAGCAAACTGCGGCATACATGGTTCTCCCCACCCCCACCCCTTTTTTCTCCTCACGACAACCTTGTGAGATAAGTTAGTCTGAAGAGAAAATGGTAAAACATCACCCAGTAAGCTTACAGCAGGGTGCGGATTCGAAACCAGGTCTTCCAGATCCTAATTAAACACTCTGACCACTATGTAAGATTGTCATGTCTTATAATTATTCCAGGATACAACCCTACTCAGACCACTATGTAAGATTGTCATGTCTTATAATTATTCCAGGATACAACCCTACTCAGACCGCAAAACCTTTTCGTACCCCAGATACATGACATAGCAGAACGAGCGCTTTCTTCATCACTAGTGTGGTGACTGCAATACCAGCAGTGCCATCCTTAGCAGAGTTATACCCTGACAAGTCTATTGAAGTCAATGGGCTTAGAAAAGTGTAACTCTGTTTAGGATTGTACGGCTACTAGATGTTTTGAGAAACTTAGCAAAACGGAGGCACATTTCAAGATCCTTGAAACATTTAAAATATTTTGAGATAACAAATGTTAATTTCAATTAGGCAATGGACATTTCATGGTGGGAACATGCCCCCTTTTATATAAAACGTAATTAAAGATAGATGGCAAAACTTTTATGAGGCAAAGAAACATAAGTACTTTTTCTTGAGCTGAAAAAAAAAAACCTTTACAAGAAGTGTTCACATGTGCCGTTGGGTGCTTCTGCGCACCCATGGAGACTTGACAAAAAAAAAACTTTTCGTGACAGGACATGGGCGGGCGTCGGATGCCACGAGCTAACACCGGAAATGTGATCTGACGCCCGCCCTTGCCCCGCAGTTTCCAGAAACTAGAACCCCGGAGGTACTAGTTTTTTACAGCGCATCTTTGGAGTGAAGCCTCGGGTGAGCCACGGGAGCTCTACACTTCCCAGATGTGGCGGTGAGATCGGGCCCGTAAAATCCACCTATCTTCCGTCTCTCTAGCGTGCCTAATGCTCCGTGTGACCGGGGCCTCTGACCACTATGTAACATTGTCATGTCTTATAATTATTCCAGGATACAACCCTACTCAGACCGCAAAACCTTTCAGTACCCCAGATACATGACACAGCAGAACGAGCGCTTTCTTCATCACTAGTGTGGTGACTGCAATACCAGCAGTGCCATCCTTAGCAGAGTTATACCCTGACAAGTCTATTGAAGTCAATGGGCTTAGAAAAGTGTAACTCTGTTTAGGATTGTACGGCTACTAGATGTTTTGAGAAACTTAGCAAAACTGAGGCACATTTCAAGATTCTTGAGACATTTAAAATATTTGGAGATAACAAATGTAAATTTCAATTAGGCAATTTCATGGTGGGAACATGTCCCCTTTTAAATAAAACGTAATTAAAGATAGATGGCAAAACTTTTATGAGGCAAAGAAACATAAGTACTTTTTCTTGAGCTGAAAAAAAAACCCTTTAAAAGCCTGTGAGCAAGAATTTCCTTATTAGCAGATTAATTACATCTTCCCTTACTCAAACTGCTAAGTGAAGCGTACAAAGCTGTTTGGGCAGAGAGCGGATTTTGGCTCACCCACGGAGCCAGATGGACCCACTGCGGCTTCAGATGGCTCTCTGGGATCCATTGCCCCCTGGCAGCTCACTAGATGAGCTTGTCGAGGACTGACATAGCTGACTCTCGGCGGCCATTGATGAGATCGCTCCCAGACACCCTCTACGCCCTTGCTCAAGGCTGGCTCCTTGGTATACCCAGGAGCTGAGGCTGATGAAGCGAAGGCTCAGACAGCTAGATAGACAATGGTGGTGGGCTCGCAACGAAACATCAAGAGCATCCTATCTAATGTTTCTGAAGTCGTATGAGATGGCAACCAAGGCTGTGAAGAGGGAGTTCTATGCAGCCACGATTGTGTCTGCAAGCTCACGCACAGCACAACTGTATAGAACAATTCGGTCTTTAACCACCCTCCCTCAGAGCAGACAAAAATGTGAGGGAATTGGATATAGGCTGTGAGGCTTTTGTGCGAGCCATTTTGCAGACAAAGTCTTGTCGCTCTGCCGCGACCTCCCGGCCACACTTTAGACAGTATGTGAACTCGAGGCCCCATGCACATTTTCTGGTCCCATTCTGGATTGTTTCGGGCCTCACAGCCGAGAGGAAGTTGACAGACTGATCACAACGGTACGCCCAACCACATGCAGCCTTGATCCATGCCTCTCCTGGCTAATTAAAGCTGTCCGCGAGGGGTTTCGAGGCATCCTTAGGGACATTATCAACAGGTCCCTCATTGAGGGCCTATTCCCAGGGGCCCTCAAGGAAGTGATGGTCTGCCCTCTCTTAAAAAAAAAACATCCCTGGATTCGGCCGAATTGGCCAACTACGGGCCAGTTTCCAATTTGCCCTATTTGGGCAAATTAATAGAGAGGGCGGTGGCGATACAGTTGCAGAGCTTTCTGGATGATACTTCCACACTGGATCCCTTCCAGTGGGCAAATTAATAGAGAGGGCAGTGGCGATACAGTTGCAGAGCTTTCTGGATGATACTTCCTCACTGGATCCCTTCCAGTCCAGCTTCTGCCCGGGTTACAGGATGGAAACAGCACTGGTCGCCCTCACAGATGACCTCTGGAGGCATCTGGATCGGGGCGGGATGGTGGTGCTGCTGTTGTTAGATCTGTCGGCAGCGTTCGACATGGTCGATCATCAGCTGCTCGCCCACCGCCTCGCCGACGTGGGGATCTGGGGGCTGGTCCAGCAATGGCTTGTCTCCTTTCTCCAGGGTCGGGGACAAAGGGTGGCACTTGAGGAGAAGCAGTCCCGAAGGCACCCACTGGTTTGTGGAGTGCCCCAAGGAGCAGTGCTCTCCCCAATGTTATTTAACATCTATATGCGCCCCCTTGCCCAGATTGCC
>NW_015170372.1:116311-126856 GCF_001447785.1 Gekko japonicus | reverse complement strand
TCTCCCCCCCCGGGCCTAGGGACGCTAGGTTAGCGGTAACTAGGACCAGGGCGTTCTCCCTGGCAGCGCCAACACTGTGGAATGAGCTCCCTCAGGAGATCAGAGCTCTATGGGACCTCCAGCAGTTCCATAGAGCAGTTAAAATGGAGCTATTCCGCCAAGCATTTCAATAGGAACTGACTATGCCGGTGGTGTCGTACTAGCACTTTATCACAGGATGTATTAGCTGGGATTTTATGGAATTGTATTTTATATTTTGTAATCATTGGTTTTAACTGTATGTTGGTTTTAAATGGTTTGTAAGCCACCCTGAGCCGCTTCGGCGGGAGGGCGGGGTAGAAATGTAATAAATAAATCAAATAAATAAATAAAAGCAATAAATAAAGCCCTTAGTGGTTTTAATATCTAGTGAAATTAAACAAGAGATATCGTATGGCAAGTGCGTTCTTTAACCCAGAATTGGCTATTCCTGTCATCAGATTGTTCCACATGAAGCAAGTGTTAATGCTGAATGTAGGTTGCATGACTACCACAGATAAATATAGTTGTCTTCAATCTGCCATTATCAGCTGAATCTGGTTAGCCTGAAAGAAATATGCCCTCCCTGATATTGTTGCAGCATGCACAGTTTGGTGCGGTGGTTAAGTGCGCAGACTCTAATCTGGGAGAACCGGGTTTGATTCCCCACCCTTCCACTTGCAGCTGTTGGCTGACCTTGGACAAGCCATAGTTCTGTCAGAGCTGTCCTTGAAAGGGCAGTTCTGGAAAGAATTCTCTCAGCCCTACCTACCTCACAGGGTGTCTGTTGTGGGGAGGGGAAGGGAAAGGAGTTTGTAAACTGCTCTGAGGCTTTACAAGTAGATAAATACAATAATCTCCTCCTCCTCCTCCTCCTCCTCCTCCTCCTCGTAGCTAGAGTAGCTCCTTATTTATAGAACTTCCTCCAAGCAGCTAACCACCTGGCACCTGAATGTCTGAGTTTCAGATGCCAGGCTAAATTGTTTTGATTTATCCTGGCATTTGATTGATTGAATTGGCTTGTTCCTTACATCAGGGACTTTTAAATGTGTAATAAACCTGGTGTTTTTGGTTGTTGGGTTGTTGTTTGTTTTTTGCAGATTTGATCATTTGCTAGTTTGAATGGGTTTGGTACTGCGGATTGATTCTGTTGGCAATTGTTTTTACTGATTGATTTTACACTTGTTGTTCCTTCTCCTGGAAGTCAGATGGCTATAGGATGCAATATACATCTCTTAAATAAGTAGCATGAAAGGGAGAATGGCATTTGCAGAGACCTGTGTGAGCACAGGGCACACACAGAGCTCAGTCTTGTTAAACAGTTATGAATCCACATGGCAACTATGTCCCATGGGTCAATGGTTGTTCAACCTTGTTTCCAAATTATTAGCTGCCAGCTGTTTGACGATCGCTGCTTCCTGGTCAAATCCAGTTGGACCATCCTTAGATAGATGGCATGAGAAACTTTGGGAGATCTGTGTTTTGGAGAAAATTGTACATAACCCCTTTTTCTGTTGTTCGCAACATAGTGTGCAAGGAAGTAGCTATATGAAGACACCTGGAATCCTGTCTTTGATTATTTAGAAGTCAGAGGCATCCTGGCATGGAAAAAAGATTATAGACTTCAGTTCTCTCATTGATTGTTTTTTTCCTGTGAAGCTGGTATACCTCCTGTCATTCCCTGGAGCATGAAATGTGTTTATATCTGGTTACCTCATTTTAGGTGATTTTCACTGCATTCAATATTTAAATTTTTGTTCCTTCTATTGATAAAGTTAAGGTTGTTTCAGTGTATAGTCTCAACTCGACTTCTACTTTTCATGGTCCTTGTATTTCTCTGACTATGATATGTAAACTAAGCCTACCACTCATTTCAATAAAAAAATGGTTGTTCAAGGTGCCCATTCTCAGAGAGACTGCTGTTAGAGGCCCTTGGTGGGGCAGGACCATGGCTCAGAAGTAGAGCATCTGTTTTGCATGCAAAAGGTCCACAGTCCAATCCCTGGCATCTCCAGCCCAAAAGATCAGATAGCAGGTGACATGAAAGAATTCCAACTGAAACCTTAGAGAACCACAGCAGCTCAGAGTAGACAATAGTGACTTTGAATGACCATTGGTCTGACTCAGTACAAAGCAACCTTGTGGGCTCAATAAGAGACTGCTATTTGGTGGATAAGGGGCGGAAGGTCCGTAGTTCGGCAGTTTGAGATCCTAGTGCCACGTGATGGAGTGAGCTCCCATCTCTGGCCCCAGCTCCTGCCAACCTAGCAATTCGAAAGCAAGAAATTACAAGTAGATAAATAGATACCGCTTCGGTGGGAAGGTAACAGCATTCTGTGTGCCTCGGCATTTATTTATGCCGGCCACATGACCATGGAAGGTACTTCAGTCCCAGTCCATTGATTTCAATGGGTTTGTATCTGGTCATGCATGAAATGCTTTTGTGGGGAGATGGTCAGCTTCCACAGTACCATCTGTACCTGGCCAGTGGGTGGAGAAGCAGAGTTGAGGGAGCCATGCATAATAGTAATGCCCTTCTTCCTCAGCCATAAGGTCAATGGAATGAGTCATAAGGACAGCAGAGAACTTGTGGCTGATGATTATGTCCCTTCTTTGTTGCCTAAAGAGGGAGGGTCTCTGGTGAACAAGGGGTCGCCAGTCAAGGCCTGTATCCTCTGAGAAAGCAGTGGAGGGGACTGAAGAAAAGAAACTTCCCAAGAATCATTGCCTGAGTGGCAGAAGTCTAGTTGATTAACATTTCTGTTACTTGTTTCCCTCATTCCTCCATGGATTCTCACTTCTGTTTATTATGGAGACAAACTTGACAGAGTTGAAGTCTCTTGCCTTGTCTCTCTGAAGGAACAAATATGTTTTTGATCCTTCATAGCCACTCATTCAGTCATTGGGGAGTAAAGCAGCTACAGAGGAATCTTAAGACTGACCTTGATTCCTTCAACAGGAGTAAGGTGTTTTTAATATGCATGCTACGACACTCATCCTTCTATCTGGATCAGCATTGTGTATCAAGAGTACAGGACAACATTGATTTTGGTTGGCTTGAACTGAAAGAAAGAGAGACACTTTTTTGTGTACATTGCACTCCCGGTATAATAAATTCTACTAAACTTTCAATGGAGTACATTCTATAGAGGAATGCATATATAGAGAAACTGACAATGCCCATTTCAGAAGAGGCTGTATTTGCATCTACTGTAGCCTCACTGAAGTTATCCAAATTGTTACAGTACTACAACTTTTAAAAATTTATTTGTAATTTTCAATATTATAACAAAACAGGTATTCAACGTGATGAAAATCTTAGATACAGCATCATCATTTCAAATATATTGCATGAAAATTTTGCTTTGTAATATGAGTCGTAAATAAAAACTAATATAACAATTATAACCTTTCTACTAAACCAAAACACACTATTAATGATTCAAATGTAGTGCAGCATAATAGGGTAAACAGGCGAGTTAGAATATGGCTATTATTTCCTTATATCTTTGTGGTACAGAAGAGACTGGAATGATGGATTTCGAGAGTGCTGCTTCTATAAAATCTACCCATTTAGAGTAAAATAAAGATTGCTTTTTGTAGCTATTACCTGTTGGCAGAGATGTAGTTATCTTTTCTAAAGTGTAATATTCCCACACTTTTACTTACCATTGGTGTAATGTTAAAGAAGTGGAACTTTTCCAATTACTTGTTATGACTGATTTGGCTGCCATCAGTAAAGTAGAAAGAAGTTCCTTGCGGATGTTTGGGATATTGATCCCCTGCCATAAATCTAGTAAGATCAATTCCGGAGAAAAGGTAAGTCTATATTCATTATGTTTTTGATAGCTTGTTTAATAGTTAACCAAAAGGTTTTTATTTTTTTACAGGTCCACCAACAGTGAAAATAATTGGCATGTTCTCCACATCCTCTCCAGCATAAAGGTGAGTAAGATTCGTTTATCTGATGCAATTTTGAGGGCGTGTGGTACCAGCGAAGCAATAATTTTAGTGCTTGAGCTCTAATATTTAAAGCGGGAGAAGACATGCTTGGCGATGACCAAATTTTATTCCAAGTGGTTTCCATTAATGGGACTGCACAATCAGTGTTCCACGCAAGCTGGTATGTGGTAAATGTGTCTAATGAATAATATAATAATTCTTTATAGAGGATGGAAATCATACCTCGATTTGGAGATCTGAAGTTAATATCTTCTCAAAAGAAGTATAAGGTCTATGGGTAGGTACGTTTGAAAACTGTGAATGCCACAGATGTTTTATTTGCAGATATTCAAACGATGGAATTTTACAGTTAAACTTTATCTCCAAAGTTTCTCTATCTAAAATAATATAATTTTTGCTGATATCCTTATAACTGTTAAAATTGTTCTTCTTCCATACAGAAAGTGAGCTGCTTGGAAGACCCAGTTCAGACCAAGATTGTCTCGTAAAACAAGTAAGTAGAGATGGGCTTGGAGTTAATTTTGTTTTTAGATTGTCCCAGATGGCCAGAGTGTTCCTTAAGAATATGTTTTTCTCAATATTTGGAGATCTTTTCAGCTTTTTCTCCCATAACGTGTCTAGGAACGTGTTATTGTCTAAATACAACAGTTTTATCAGTTTCCAGTCTGCTTTGTAGTATTTATTATATTGCTTAATTAGGCCTACCAGTGTGGAACTTTCATAATAAATAAGTCAGGGAGTGAGAGTCCGCCTTGATGGGGTAGTCGTCGTAACGTTGAAAAACTCACTCTGTGGATAGATCTATTCCATATGTATTGTAGAAAATCCTTTTGCCATTGTTTGAGCTTTACAGATGTTATTTGTATAGGAATTGCTCGAAATAAATAGAGAAACTTTGGAAAAATGAAAGTCTTTAATACTTGAACTTTTTCAATCCATGTAAGTAGAGGTGCGGATGGCATTGTATGCAGTTTTCCCAAACGTTTGGCTATTTCGTCATGATTAATTTTGATCAAGTCAGCCAAGTTAAGGGGAATCTTAATTCCTAAATATTTCCAATGATTTTTGGCCCAGCTGAAGTTGTAGTTACTCTCGATGTAGGTTTTGTGTGGTCCAGGTAGGTTTATTGGGTAGAGAATTGATTTCGAGTCATTCACTCTCAAGCCTGAAAGGTTACCAAATTGAAGAAGAGTATGTTGGACTTCTGGTAATTACTTTTCTGGAGAGGTCAGGAATAGCGTCATATCGTCTGCAAAAAGCGTCATATCGTCCGCACAAAGGCAAAAAGGCTAAGTATCTTGATACCAAGTATGTCAGGATTAGATCTAATTGCATTTGCTAATGGCTCAGTTGCAATTGCAAAAAATAGTGGTGAAATGGGACATCCCTGCCGCATTCCTCTTGTAAGTCTAAATTGTTCTGTAGTGATACCATTTGATTGTATACGTGCTAAAGGTGCCTTATATATAGTATATACCATTTTCAAAAATTTAGGGCCAAAATTCACATATTCCATAAGGTGTCTAAGATAAGATGTCTCCACACTATCAAAGACCTTTTCAGAGTCTATAAAAAGAACAAATGATGATTCAATATGGTGATGACGGCAGTATTGAATTACATTGATAGTTTTCTGGGTGTTATCCGTGATTTCTCTGTTGGGGATAAACCTTGTTTGATCCTCAATAATGTTGTTATGTCTGGTTGCTATTGTAGCCGTGAAGATCTTGTAATCTTGATTTAATAAAGAAATTGGCCTGTAAGAACTCATAAGGGCTATATCCTTATCTGGCTTATATAGTATATACCATTTTCAAAAATTTAGGGCCAAAATTCACATATTCCATAAGGTGTCTAAGATAAGATGTCTCCACGCTATCAAAGGCCTTTTCAAAGTCTATAAAAAGAACAAATGATGATTCAATAGGGTGATGACGGTAGTATTGAATTACGTTGATAGTTTTCTGGGTGTTATCCATGATTTCTCTGTTGGGGATAAACCTTGCTTGATCCGTATATATATAGGCCTCAATAATGTTGTTACGTCTGGTTGCTATTGTAGCTGTGAAGATCTTGTAATCTTGATTTAATAAAGAAATTGGCCTGTAAGAACTCATAAGGGCTATATCCTTATCTGGCTTCGGTATAAGGATAATTTTTGCTTCTTCCCAAGTCGGCGGTATAGTGCCGTCTTCTAATACTTTGTTGCAGGTCTGGGTTAAAGGGTCTATCAATAGGGCTGAGAATTTTTTATAAAATTCTGTGCTGAAACCATCGGTACTTGAGGATTTACCATTTTTGAGGTATGCAATCCTTTTTTGAATTTGAGATATTTCTATGGTTTCAAGTTTTTTCCTTTCTTGGAATAGGGATTTGCAAGTGCGTTTATTTACGAATTTACAATAGTCCTCTTCTAAATGTTTAATTTTATCCATCATTTCTTGTTTTAATTTCTGTTTTTCTTTTTTATAGGTGGAGGCGATGGCTATTAGTTTGCCTCGGATTACCGCTTTTAATGTGTCCCAGACCATATGCTGCTGTACTCCACATGAAGCATTGTGCCTCATAAAATCTTTGAACTCTGCTTCTACTGAGTCTGTGATCGACTGCAGCAATAAAAGTTTTGTGTCTAACATCCATGTGTATGATTTTGGCATCTTGTCTTTATCTTCCATAACACTCTCCACCCATGAGTGGTCCGACCAAATCCTGGCTCCAATGTTCGCTTCCATTTGAAATGGAGGAGGATGCCAGAATGTAGTCGATTCTGGTGTGGGTTTGGAATCTTGACGAGAAATATGTATAATCTTTAATAGTAGGGTTTTGATATCTACAGACGTCAACAAGATTAAACTGTTGCAGAATGTGATATAAATCAGTTTGATTGGGAGCATTGAAAGGAGACTTTCTAGGCTTCTTTGATTTTTTTCCTTGTAGACTTATCCATGGTGTGGTCCAGAATGTAATTGAGGTCACTACCTATTATACAAGGAGCCATACTAAATGACTCAAGCTGTAATAAGGTGTTTCGGATAAAGTCTAACTGGCCATCATTGGTTGCATATATAGAGGCCAGAGTGATGTCACTGCCGTTCAAAGTGCCATTTAGAAAAAGAAATCTACCTGATGCGTCACGATCCATTTTATTTAGTTGAAATCTTACAGATTTGTGGATCAATATGGCCACTCCTCGAGACTTGGAAGAGCCTTGTGCTTGGTACTGATGAGAGAATTTAGTGGAAGAAAATACTTTATCATTATTTCCTTTAAGATGAGTTTCTTGTAAAAAAATGATGTTAGCTTTTTGCCTTAAAAGTGCAGACACCACCCTTTTCTTCTTAATAGGTGAATTTAAGCCCCTACAGTTCAGCGAGAGAAATTTAATATTATTATCCAGTTTTTTAGCCATTATCAATGTGGATAGTGTTTGATACCAAAGGTTTTCCCCATTTTATGTTCCAGTCAGTATTCATGTACCAAAGAATTAAAATATGAGTTTGTGCTGAGTTAAAAATTGAAGATGTTGGTGAGCATCTGCTTTGTGTTGTTGCACCTGTTACCCTATGAACCATAATCAACCTTAAAGTTAATAAAATCAACCAAAATCTAATTAAATACAGAGTCATCTTTTCTGTAGGGTTTAAGTTTCAGCTATAAAAAGTGTAAAGTAAAAAAAAGTTTTAGGGAGCAAGTAAATGTCTCTCCCCCTCTCCCCCCTGTATATTTATACAATATAATTTAAACTAAATGAAATATAAACTTTAAAGATATTGCACTATATAATCAACATTCCTAAATGCCAGTGCTTCATTAGCTTTTGTACTGGTCAGCTAAAATCAGTTCTAGAAGCTTACATCATAAGTCTGCCTGAATAACTGAGATCTCTAATCTAACACCATTTAAGATCAGGACATAAAGAAAACAAATGTAAATAAACAGCACTCTGTTTGGATTAAGCATTTCCTAAAAGAAAAAGCCTCAAATCTACAGCCTGTAAATCTAAACAAAGTCTATATATTTCTTATATATATAACAATATATCACAGTACCTCTAAAGTGCTCTTTAAAATACTATAAGTGTCCTACTTTCTATTCTATAATAAACAACTATACTAAGCTATTGTTCCATAATTATATGTCCTATTGATCATTTCTAGAATTGCTATGAACTGTACAAATAAGAAGGAAATTAATAAGAATATCATTAATTCAGTCCCATTATAAATACACTCTTAAAGGCCAACATTGTAATTTAGAGTTTCATCAATGAGAAATCACTATAGTTTTTCAAAGGTATTAAAAAATATAGCAACATTATGCCAAACAGCTTTAGAGGGAAACAATAGCTTAACCCAGCAATATAATCACAGAATGAGAGTTTTTGTTGGCTAAACGTATTAATTTAACTAAGTAGGGGGGGGAAATCCCCAATTGCTTTGCCTTTAGAGTGTAGAGGTATTATTGCCCCATAGTTGATTACTACAAGTTCCTAAGTTCTTCTAGAGGTCTCTGGAAGGACTATAAGATGTTTTCTGAGATATTGTATATATTCTACATCCTAGGCTATATGGAACAATTTTGCTAACTTATCTATTAATAGCCCAATGTTGAATCTAAAACAATATTACAGATATTTTTGTTAAGTGTTCCAATGATAAAAGAACATATATGAACACGTTTACTGCAACATCATTAATGTTAACACACTTTAAACTTTCCCTTACAAGTTGGCCATGTAGTCTAGTAATCTGTCTCTAAGATTTTGCTGTTGCTTATCATGTTTAACAGAATAGAAGGTCAACCTTACATCATGCAGGTTCATGAAGTAATCATCTAAACAGATTAATGTTGCTAAGATAAAACTCAGTTTCCTTGCCTGAAAAATATAGGTCAGTTATTGTTCTGCAGCAATTAACAGTAAGTTCCTAAATGATGCAAAAGGTTTCTGAAATGACTTTAAACTTCCCTTTAAAAATTTATAGTTGTGTAGCCTCCTTTCTTATCTTAAACAACTATACTCATCCAATATTCTATACTATCTTATCCTATACTAATCTATTCCATTCTATACTATTCCAAGCTATTCTACTCCATTCTATTCTGTCCTATTCTATTCTAACCTATTGTTTTACTAATCTATTATGCTAGTAGTATGTTAATGATAGTTCTGTAATGTTAATACAGAAGCAGTTAAGAACTATTCAAGTAGTTAGAAAACAATTATTAACGCCATTGACAAACTCCTGTGAAGGATAGTCTTGCAATAACTCGAGTTTATATATGCAAAGAGACTTAGTCAGTGTTGTCAGCGACGGTTGTTGTAGATACCTCACCAAACAGAGCTATTAAAAGTCTCCAGGTTTTCAGGCGTACTTTAAGGGAACCACAGTGCTCAGTGAAATCTCGTCCGGCGAGCTTTCCTCTCCCTGACTTTGCGCCAGCGGGATGTTGCTTGCTCTCGAGGCAGAGGCGGGGCTTCCTTGAGGTGGCTGTAGCTGGAGATCCTGCAATAGTTTCAAACCGGAGTCCATATCGGTCGCTTGCAGCATCGCTCCATTGGCTGAAACCTGAAGTTTACAATAAGCCACCCACTTGTAGGTGATGTTAGCTTCATTCAGTGATTGTATAATCAGTTTCAGCAGCCTTCTTCGTTGCAGTTTCTGCAGATAAGTCTTGGTAGACTTGGATTTTGTTGCCTTTAATCGACAAGGAGCCAGTAGAATGTGCAATTGCCATGAGCTTGAATTTCAGCCTGGAGTCAAAGAGTTTAACTACTATGTCTCTAGGCAGATTAGATTGCCGTAGTCTTATGGTGCCCACTCTGTAAGCAGCATCAATTAGAAGGGACTTTCCTTTCTCTAGTTCCAAAACACCTTCCAGCCATTCCGTCAGAAAGGGTTTCAGGTCTGCTGCTCTCACCACGTCCTCCGGGACCCCGTGTATTTTAAAATTATTTACTTTAAGTTGGTTTCCCAGTCCCGGGATTTTCTCGGTTGCCCAGTCATCTTTCTTATAGAAGTAAAAGGAGTCATCCTGTAATGAGAGGGTGGCCTCCATAGCAGATTCGGCAGTCTGTGTTACTTCTGCCACTTTTTGTTTTAGATCGTTTATTTGGGCAGTCACAGGTTTAAGTAATTCCACAATTGTTGCAGTCATGCTCCTCTCCATGGCCTGCAATGTTTCATGAAATTCTTGGTGGGATACTGCCAATCCCTCCTGTTGTTGCACCGCCACACTTACCGCCATTTTAGGACTCATTTCTGGTGGCGGGATAGCAGGCCCGTTTTGAGAGTTTCTAGTAAAGTAGGAAGATAGAGGGGCACTTACTGCAGAATTGCTTTTATGCTTGGGTCTGGAGTTTTCCCCCATGCCGTGGTGGGTAAAAGATTTCCAGAATGTTGAGTTTAATGCTTGTTAAGGGGGAATTGGGTGGGAGCCATTCACTTAAGCGTCCATTCCTCTCTGCTCCGATTCCACGCCCCCCACAGTACTACAACTTGACTAAGAAACCTGTAATTTGGTTCAAACACTGAGCAACATTTCTTGAAATATTTTGTAATGCTT
>NW_015170372.1:115140-115320 GCF_001447785.1 Gekko japonicus | reverse complement strand
AACAAGATAAAAGATGTTGTCCTCAGAGGGAAAATGGTTCTGAAAAGCGACCTAGAACAGAGGTACCATTTATCAATACTGTGGTTTGAATATTTACAGGTCCAAAACTTAATATCCACATCAGAATTTCGCGAGGCAAGCAAGATGCAGCTCACAGATATAGAACATCTACTAGACAAA
>NW_015170372.1:114807-115032 GCF_001447785.1 Gekko japonicus | reverse complement strand
TGAAGAACAATGGGAAGAAATATGGCGAACTCAGGCAAAAAGTACTAAAACACTAGGGTTACAAGAGTCAAACTTGAAGATACTTACCAGATGGTACCTCACGCCAGCAAGACTGTCCCACATTCTTCCCTCATCTTCACCGCTTTGCTGGAAAGGATGTGGAGAGAGGGCGGATTTCCTCCATTGTTGGTGGACCTGCAAGGAAATAAAAAAATATTGGATCAA
>NW_015170372.1:111456-114777 GCF_001447785.1 Gekko japonicus | reverse complement strand
CAAATCAAACAAATAACAAACACTGACTTACCTTTAACACCGGAACTGATGCTTCTACACCTCTGGCCACAAATTCGTCCCCCTGAAAGAACTCAACAATTAGTTAATTTACTAATGTTAGCAGCAAAAATGACCATAGCAAAGAATTGGAAAAACAAAAACTCACCAACGCTGTCTCAATGGATCAATAAGGTATGGGACATCTTCATGCTGGAGAATCTCTCAATCCAAAAACGAGTGTGAATTCTATAACCCTCTCAGTATTTGGAGTCCCATCCTACAAAAAATTTCCTTGACACAATTCGATTGGTCAGACATAGCCAATGCAAAATTTAAAATAATGCTGTTTAACTAGAGATATTTAAACAACCGAATTCTCTGAACTAGACATGTAAAAGAAATAGTTGGAAAACTTAGTTACGTTTAGAAGTAGCATGAGTTGTGCACCTAACCTGTGTTTATGCTGTTTATGTAACGCTGGATTACTTATTGTGTTATAATGTTATACTGGAATGTATTCTAAAAATTTCAATAAAAAATTGGAGGTAAAAAAAAAATGTAGGTTCATGAAGTAATCATCTAAACAGATTAATGTTGCTAAGATAAAACTCAGTTTCCTTGCCTGAAAAATATAGGTCAGTTATTGTTCTGCAGCAATTAACAGTAAGTTCCTAAATGATGCAAAAGGTTTCTGAAATGACTTTAAACTTCCCTTTAAAAATTTATAGTTGTGTAGCCTCCTTTCTTATCTTAAACAACTATACTCATCCAATATTCTATACTATCTTATCCTATACTAATCTATTCCATTCTATACTATTCCAAGCTATTCTACTCCATTCTATTCTGTCCTATTCTATTCTAACCTATTGTTTTACTAATCTATTATGCTAGTAGTATGTTAATGATAGTTCTGTAATGTTAATACAGAAGCAGTTAAGAACTATTCAAGTAGTTAGAAAACAATTATTAACGCCATTGACAAACTCCTGTGAAGGATAGTCTTGCAATAACTCGAGTTTATATATGCAAAGAGACTTAGTCAGTGTTGTCAGCGACGGTTGTTGTAGATACCTCACCAAACAGAGCTATTAAAAGTCTCCAGGTTTTCAGGCGTACTTTAAGGGAACCACAGTGCTCAGTGAAATCTCGTCCGGCGAGCTTTCCTCTCCCTGACTTTGCGCCAGCGGGATGTTGCTTGCTCTCGAGGCAGAGGCGGGTCTTCTGCTGGTAAGACTTGAGGTGGCTGTAGCTGGAGATCCTGCAATAGTTTCAAACCGGAGTCCATATCGGTCGCTTGCAGCGTCGCTCCATTGGCTGAAACCTGAAGCTTACAATAAGCCACCCACTTGTAGGTGATGTTAGCTTCATTCAGTGATTGTATAATCGGTTTCAGCAGCCTTCCTCATTGCAGAGTTTCTGCAGAAAAGTCCTAGTAGACTTGGATTTTGTTGCCTTTAATCTACAAGGATCCAGTAGAATGTGCAATTGTCATGATCTTGAATTTCAGCCTGGAGTCAAAGAGTTTAACTACTATGTCTCTAGGCAGATTAGATTGTCGTAGTCTTATGGTGCCCACTCTGTAAGCAGCATCAATTAGAAGGGACTTTCCTTTCTCTAGTTCCAAAACACCTTCCAGCCATTCTGTTAGAAAGGGTTTCAGGTCCGCTGCTCTCACCACGTCCTCCGGGACCCTGCGTATTTTAAAACTATTCACTTCAAGTTGGTTTTCCAGTGCCAGGATTTTCTCGGTTGCCCAGTCATTTTTCTTATAGAAGTAAAAGGAGTCATCCTGTAATGAGAGGGTGGCCTCCATAGCAGATTCGGCAGTCTGTGTTACTTTTTGTTTTAGATCGTTTATTTGGGCAGTTACAGGTTTAAGTAATTCTGCAATTGTTGCGGTCATGCTCCTCTCCATGGCCTGCAATGTTTCGTGAAATTCTTGGTGGGATACCGCCAATCCCTCCTGTTGTTGTGCCGCCACGCTTGCCGCCATTTTAGGACTCGTTTCTGGTGGCGGGATAGCAGGCCCGTTTTGAGAGTTTCTAGTAAAGTAGGAAGATAGAGGGGCACTTACTGCAGAGTTGCTTTTATGCTTGGGTCTGGAGTTTTCCCCCATGCCGTGGTGGGTAAAAGATTTCCGGAATGTTGAGTTTAATGCTTGTTAAGGGGGAATTGGGTGGGAGCCATTCACTTAAGCGTCCATTCCTCTGTGCTCCGATGCCATGCCCCCCACAGTACTACAACTTGACTAAGAAACCTGTAATTTGGTTCAAACACTGAGCAACATTTCTTGAAATATTTTGTAATGCTTATCTACCTGTATATCTACCTACCTAGCAAAATGAGTAATTCCAATTGTAAGCCTAATGGCTAAAGTGGTGCCATGTATGTTGGGAAGAGGTGTCTATATGTAGGGATGACAAGAACCATGAAAATGCAATTCAGTTCATGGTTTGTGACTGTATAGATTTCTACCCCCAAGCCTGTCCAGGAATGAGGGAGAAACCTATATTTTTCAGTACATTTAACAACAACCCAGAGAGGTAGGCTGCCCTCTCTGGATTCAGAACAATAGCCACCAGAATCCCTTTTTAACTAATCCTGGCTTTCCCCAAGGGAGGGATTCCAAACCTTTAGGTTAGCCTCTGGGACATAACACATTGAACAACTCAATCTAGAGCTGCACAGTTAATCTTACCAAGGTAGCTTGTATGGTGAGCAGAAGGCACAGGAGTTTAGCCTTGGAACCCAGTTACAACATCACAGACCAGTTAGAAACAAGAATAATGTTTATTCAGTCAGAGCTTAGCGTTTAGACTAATAAGGATTTCAAAACAAGAAAGACTAGGGCAGTTTTTGCCTTCACTACACAGAAAGAGATATGCATAATTACCAGGATGATCCATAGCCCAAGAATGTCCAGGTATACAGTCCAGTTAGACACCAAGGGATTCTGAAGATAAATGCCCCTTGTGCACCAGCCATGTGCTCAGCTTCACAAAGGAGGTCTTTGTTCCACTTGATACAGCATTCCCAGGTGGAATTCAACAAGTAGAGAGAGAGCAAGAACAGAGCTCTCTTCCAAGGGATCAGACAATAAAACCCCAATCTAATCATGACTAGCCGTGGCCATCAGCCAATCATGAGTAGCAGGGTGTGGCTAACTTTTGGGTTGTCATGGGGACAACTGGGGATAGGCTGGGGGTTTGGAAACCATGCCCGTAGTCACGTGACTCCCAAACCCCAAACTTCATTGCGTATGTGACTGTTTGCCTGAGGTCTGTGGGTTTATGGCATGCTATTGAGGCCATCTGGGCC
>NW_015170372.1:84884-110762 GCF_001447785.1 Gekko japonicus | reverse complement strand
GGTCCGAAATCACCCACTCAGCTTCCACAAAAATAACCTGGGCCTAGCAAACACTGCTCTGAAGGCCAAATAGAGAAGCTCCTGTTAGTGGACTATACTTGAACTACAGCACACACAAAACCTTCAAACAGATCCTCAGCATTGTCAGCTTTGATGATACCAATTATTTTGAGGGACAGGGATCTGGATTTAGTCCCTCATAAGAACATAAGAGAAGCCAATGTTGGATCAGGCCAATGGCCAATCTAATCCAACACTCTGTCACACAATGGCCAAAAATACCAGGTGCCATCAGGAGGTCCACCAGTGGGGCCAGGACACTAGAAGCCCTCCCACTGTTGCCTTCCACCCTAAGCACCAAGAATACAGAGCATCACCTGCCCCAGCCTGTGAGTTCCTATCTATACCTTGTGGCTAATAGCCACTGATGGACCTCTGCTCCATATGTTTATCCAGTTCCCTCTTGAAGCTGTCCATGCTTGTAGCCGCCGCCACCTCCTGTGGCAGTGAATCCATGTGATAATCACTCTTGGGGTGAAGAAGTACTTCCTTTTATCTGTTCTAACCCGACCGCTCAGCAATTTCATGGATTGCCCATAAGTTCTTGTATTGTGAGAAAGGGAGAAAAGTACTTCTTTCTCGACCTGCTCTATCCCATGCATAATCTTATAAACCTCGATCATGTCACCCCTCAGGCATCATTTCTTTAAGCTAAAGAACCCCAAGCGCTTTAACCTTTCTTCATAGGGAAAGTGTTCCAACCCTGTTTTCATTCTAGTTGCCCTTTTCTGCACTTTTCCCAATGTTATAATATCCTTTTTGTGGTGTGGTGATCAGTACACAGTACTCCAAATGAGGACTTACCATCGATTTATGCAGGGGCATTATGATACTGGCTGATTTGTTTCCAATGCATCACGTGGCACTTGACCACATTGAACCCCATTTGCCACGTTAATGCCCACCTACCCATCCTCGACAGATCCCTTTTGAGTGCCTCACAATCCTCCCTGGTTCTCACCACTCTGAACAATTTTGTGTAATCTACAAATTTAGCCACTTCACTGCTTACTCCCAACTCCAAATCATTAATGAACAAGTTAAAAAGCATCGGACCCAGTACTGAGCCCTGTGGTACCCCACTGCTTTCCTCCCTCCACTGAGAAAATTGCCCATTTATACTCACTCTCTGTTTTCTATGAATTAGCCAGTTTTTGATCCACAAAAGGACTTGTCCTTCTATCCCATGATTTTTGAGCTTACTTAGGAGCCTTTGATGAGGAACTTTATCAAAAGCTTTCCAGAAGTCAAGGTAAACAACATCTATTGGGTCCCCCTTGTCCACATGTTGTTTCACCCTCTCAAGGAACACTAACAAGTTAGTGAGACAAGATCTTCCCTTACAAAACCCATGCTGAATCTGCCTCAATAGTTTTTGTTCATCAATCAGCCTTCTAATTCTCTCCTTTATAAGAGTTTCCACCAACTTACCTGGTATTGACATCATACTGACTGGCCTGTAATTTCATGGATCTCCTCTGGAACCCTTTTTAAAGATGGGGGTGACCTTAGCTACCTTCCAGTCCAAGGGAATGGAGGTAGATTTTAATGAAAAATTACATATTTTTGTCAGGAGATCCACAAGTTCACCTGTGAGTTCTTTCAGAACTCTTGGATGTATGCCATCTGGGCCTGGTAATTTATCATAGGACCTCTTCTCTCATCACTTCAATCTGACTCAGGTCTTTCAACACTCCTCCCAAAATCAGTGGTTCTGGAGCAGGCAAGCACTTCTCAGCTTCCACAGTGAAGACAGAGACAAAACTTTCATTCAGTTTGTCAGCCATTTCTGTATCATCCTTCAGTAATCCTTTTACCCCTTGGTCATCCAAGGGCCCCACTGCCTCCCTGGCTGGTTTTCTGCTTCTAATGTTTTTGAAGAAATGTTTATTGTTGGTCTTTATGCTTTTTGCAATATGCTCCTCATATTCCCTTTTTGTTTGCCTGATCACAGACTTGCATTTTATTTGCCATAGCCTGTGTTCCGTTTTATCAGCCTCACTGTGACTACCTTTCCACCGCTTAAAGGAATCCTTTTTTACCTTTTACAACTTCCATTACTTTGTTTGTTAACCATGCAGGCCTTTTTCTGTAACTATCTGTGCCTTTCCTAACCTGCAGTATATATTTTATCTCAGCTTGTAGGATTGTAGTTTGAAATACTCTCCAAGCTTCCCCAGTGGTTTTGACCCTTTTTGCTTTTCCTTTCAGTTTCCTCTTCACATGTCTACAACCAGTGTCGTGTCTCAGATTCACCAATGAGGGGATCCATGTTTATTTCCCCACTGTCCAGCTCCTTCTGTTTGAACATGAAAACTTAAGAACATAAGAACATAAGAGATGCCAGTGTTGGATCAGGCCAAAGGCCCATCCAGTCCAACACTCTGTCACACAGTGGCCAGAAATACCAGGTGCCATCAGGAGGTCCACCAGTGGGGCCAGGACATTAGAAGCCCTCCCACTGTTGACCCCCCCAGCACCAAGAATACAGAGCATCACTTGCCCCAGAGTTCCTATCTATGGCCTTGTGGCTAATAGCCACTGATGGACCTCTGCTCCATATGCCTATCTAATTCCCTTTTGAAGCCGTCCATGCTTGTAGCCGCCACCACTTCCTGTGGCAGTGAATTCCAAGTGTTAATCACTCTTTGGGGGAAGAAGTACTTCCTTTTATCCGTTCTAACCTGACCGCTCAGCAATTTCATGGAGTGCCCACGAGTTCTTGTAATGTGAGAAAGGGAGAAAAGTACCTCTTTCTCTACCTGTTCTTTCCCATGCATAATCTTATACACCTCAATCATGTCACCCCTCAGTCGTCGTTTCTCCAAACTAAAGAGCCCTAAGCACCTTAACTTTTCCTCATAGGAAACTTGGAGAGTCGCCAGCAGAAAACCTGCTTTGCTACGGTGCATGTTTTAAGGCCAAACATTCAGAGATACTGAAGTTATGGATTTTCATCAAATGCGCTACCAAATGGGGAAAAAAAAATCAGAGGTTGGAGGAGAGGGGTACTGCCAGATAAAGTAATGGCCCCCATTGTAGTAAAAAGGAATCCTAAACAGCCATTTCCTTCCATTTATTCTAAATGGTTTGTCAAAGGAGTTTGAATCGGCAGATCACATGGAGTCCTCTTTAGGCACCATCCTCCTCCCGAACAGGATATGGCATTGCATTTTATATTCAAGGTCATTTTTTAGCATCGTGGTCTTATTTCCCCCTTTCATTGCAAAGCCACCAGGATACATAACATACTTCAGCTGCAAATTGCACATTACAATCCCATCACTAATGTGGGATGTGATAGGCCTCCTTCCGCTAAAAGCGCAACTCCTTGCTCTTACTTTGGGAGAATATTAAAAATGACCCATTCCAGGATGTATGTTGAAAGCTGGGCACTTCACCATAACACAATTTATGAGCTTGCTTTCCCCTCTTAGCCAGATAAATAAGTGGTGACCCGTGGCTCTCAGGTTTAATACAAAAGAATTGTATTTCAGCTCCTCCGAGAGTCAGTTGGTATATCTGCTTCCAGCCTGTTTCATTATTTGCAATGAATTAGTGGGACTTTTGCCCGCACAGACTGATTTGGAGAGGACAGAAACAGCTTCTGCTGCAGTGTATGGAAATAAAATGGAAAGAAGGGGCACACAAGGCCACTTCTGTATATGGAAATGATTGGACCAGCTTGTCAGCTGACGGCGTAATAGTAATCAGTGTGGGATCCATTGCTGTTGACTGATGAGCATGTCTGAGTTCACCAGTCCTGATCAATGACCCTACACATGTAACAATATTTATCACTTTTTTCAGATGGTACAATCATGCAAACTAGGAGCATAACCACTGCACGTATCAGGAGTGCATGCTGCCAACAATTCTCCCGATATAGGTAACACAGCCAAGCCCATCTTATACTGAATCCATCAAGGTCAGTAATGGTCTACCCAGACTGGCAGCAGCTCTCCAGGGTCTCATGCAGAGGTCTTTCACACTACCAATGGGACAGACCTTTTAATCAGAGAAGCTGGGGATTGAACCTGGGACCTTCTGCATGCCAAGCAGATGCCCTGCCACTGAGCCACAGACCCTCCCCATGTGCATATTTATTTATTTATTTATTTATTTATACCCCGCCCTCCACGCAGGGAGGCTTACAAGGCACAAAGTGCAATAAAGATAAAACAGATTAAAACAATTGAAGCTAAAAAATACAGGAAGACTAAAATTACACACTCCTCATTGCATATCAGGAGGAGGTCAGGAGAGGGACGCCGTGGGCCACAATGTTCCAGTTGCTCCGTCGGCCCAACCCGGCGGTACTGCTCCGCAGTTACACGGTGGTGGTAGTGGCGGCGGCGGCTCCTACTCAAAAGCCTGGTGGAAGAGCTCCGTCTTGCAGGCCCTGCGGAACTGTAAGAGGTCCCGCAGGGCCCTGATCTCTTCCGGGAGCTCATTCCACCAGGTAGGAGCCGCCACCGAAAAGGACCTGGCCCTCGTGGTAGCTAGCCTGGCCTCTTTAGGGCCCGGGGTCACTAGACGGTGTTGTGACCCCGACTGAAGTGCTCTTTGGGGCCTATATGGGGAAAGGCAGTCCCTCAGGTATGCCGGACCCTGGCCATATGCAATCGTCATGCTGTAGGAACAGGTATTCCACGTATTTACCAAAAATCCAGTGGTAAGTTCATGCATACCTGAGCTGTTGAATACAGGAAGCTGTCTTATTCTGAATCAGACCAGTCTGAGGTCAGTATTGTCTATTCTCACACTGGCAACAGCCCTCCAGGATCTCAGGTAGAGTTCTTTTGCATCACCTCCTACCTGATTCTTTCCACCAAAGATGCCAAGAATTGAACCTGGGACATTCCGCATGCCAAACACATGCTCTGCCATTGAACCACAGCCCCACTTTTTGCCCCCGATCACACAACATGGGTTTAAGTGTGGTATAAATGTACATATTTATTTAGTACCTGTTTTATCTTTCTTCCACCAAGGAGATCAAGTTATTACATGCTTGATAATTAATGTTGCCACCAGAATTTCACCTAAAGTGGAATTTAGAATGAAATTGAAAATTTCTCCTTAGGCAGATTACCTGAGAAATGTTGAAAGAATTCCAAAATCTTTCTATATCATTTCTGAAACTGCTCAGAAGGATTCTGCATGTTTGTTGGAGGCCACTAGATGTTACCTAAAGCTAAACTAAACATGAATTTGAAGACTCCCACTTCAGAGAAAATGTCTGAATACTTCTGAGGGAAGCCACACACACCCAAACTTGATAAGGTTACCAAAATTTCTTAGAAGAATTCCACCATTCCTTAATAACAATCTAAAGGGTGAGGGATACAGATAGTTAGGGATACAGATGGAATGAATCCTCCAGACTAGAAAGAGAAGATAACTAGTTGTTCTGTTCTTGCTCATTTTTCATTCTTCCAAGACGGTTTGGATAATCAGATTAATCCGCTGGAAACTCATCGTCATCTTTTAGAATATCCCTCTTTCTCCCATCTTCTCTTAAAATCCCCTAGAAGATATTGTTAATCTGGACCCCCTGCTTGTTCAGTCACAGACTTCCCATTATGTAGGTAGGACGTTAAAAGCCACCTACCAAGGCCAATATTACCCCCCACTGCTAAAGAGAGGTCATAACTTAAAACATGTCTTACATTGGGAAATGTAAGAACTTTGAGGCTAGTCCTCCTGAGTCTTTATGGAAGAGGCAGAAAGGAGATCAAAGGAAGCAATTATAGCCTCTGGTGAAAAACAGAAAGAGAAGACAGTGAAGTGGAGGAACTACTTAGGACTAAAGCAACTCCAGAGCTCTGGGAGATGGTGTGAGGGAGTTAGGTTTCTTCCAAATCTAAAATCAGCTGCCTTTTCTCATTGACTGCTATGCAGAAGGGCTGATGAAATCGTTTGGAGTTACTGTCATAATATCAGTGGCATAATTGCTTCAGCTACCTAGCTGTGCAGAAGAGGACGTAGAGAGTACATCAAAGATGTGCCTGCAGTATCCCTCATAGGAGAAGATTGCTAGGGGGCAGAGGCACCATTTTTTTTTTGTTCTCTACAAACTCCGCAAGTCTTTCCTTAAAATATTAAAGCTTGAACAACCAAAGCTTGTCCATGGGGTACTACAGCGTTGCTCACAGCTGCCCACTGGCATATGGATCTTAGCAGCCTGAGGAAAGCAATGTGCAGGCAGAAGTGTATCTGTATCTGTGACCTTCTGCTGAGGTCATGCAGATGGATAGGCACAACCAAACATGTACTTCTAATGTCCATTAGGCCAATAGTCTTCAAAGTATGCTTCTCGGAGCTCCCTAGAAACATATGAGGGGTTTCTCACTAAAAATGTTATAATGAGCTTTCCTAAAAGATAGCTCATCTGTTATTGATTCCCCCCAACCATGTGGGAGAACGTTGGGTGTATTCTATGTCATTCAATCAGCTGATACAGAACAATGTTGACTCCTACGAGCCCTACCCAAATCCCCACATGAACAAAGCATTCAAGTGGATGAGATGTTGTTCCCAAAAGTGCTAGCAGGTTCCAATGGTGCTTCATGCGTTTGCCGCTTTTAAAATGGTTTTGCTTGCATATTTTCCTTCAGTTTCAGGTTCTTCTTTTAATAAAGCATTGCTGATATGCGATACTTTCAAGCTGATGAACGCGTGAAGCACCATTGGAACCTGCTAGACTTTCTGGGAACTTGTATGTGAAGATCTTTCCACTTTTTTCAAGAAAAGGACTGTGTCGTGACTTGATCCTGTGTTTGATTTCATGTTGGACTACTAATTTTTGAATATATTTATTTGTAAGTATCTTGGCATTCGATGTATATAGTGTTCTCTTTGTATATTCTTAAATGAAATTAGTTTTTGCATATTGGTTTGGTTAATTTCTCGGTTACACAGGTTTTTTTGTGTTGGGTTGATTTCCTACTGTGTATCCTCCTTTTGTTTGTTCCACATTCCCTAGCAATATTTTCTTCTTGTCTTCTTGTACCGTGACCAACGTTTGATAACCTCCGTTTAGTCATTTTAGTTTCTACGGAGTGTTCAGGCTTGATTTGCTCTAAAACCCACGTATTTGTCTTTTTGGCAGTCCACGGTATCCATAAACTCTCCTCCGATACCACGTTTCAAATGAATCAGCTTTTTTCCTGTCGGCTTTCTTCATTGTCCAACTTTCACACCCAAACACAGTAATGGGGACTACTATGGCAGGAATTAACTAGATCTTGGTTGCCAGCAATACGTCTTTACTCTTAAGAATCTTTCCTAGCCCCTTCATGGTTGCCCTTCCCAGTCTCAATCTCCTTCTGATTTCTTGGTTGTTGATGGAGCCAAAGAACAGGAAAACCACACAGTTTCCAGTGCTTCCTTTCCATCTTTTCCATGGGAGCTACATAGCCATATACCCAACATCACCCCCACAGAGGGAGGCTGGGCAGCCCTGTGGGTGAGGCTGAGAAAAGGTGAGCAGCCCAAAGACACCCAGCAAACTTCATGTTTGAGCATTTGAACCCAAGGTCTCCCTGACCCTAATCTGATAGTCTAACCAGTACATCGCACTGGTTAAATCAGAAAGCCGCCTTTGTGAACTGTCAATGCTTCAGTTATCCGCAGTCTCCCCTAGCGATAGTACAAAGAGATGTGGGAGCAACCCCCCTCCCAGCATTTGCAACAGGCAGATCTGAGCGGAGGGCTATTACCAATGAGGCCCCAGTTTCATTTCAAGATGGATGGGAGAATGATGCCATTCTCCGGAACCCCACTGAAGTAATATCACTCTTCCGTGACATCCTTCCTTTGCTCATTTTCACATGGCAATCCTACTTTAGCAGGGGCCGTAGCTATTTTGGGCTTCAGGCATAACCAGCTGCTGCTAGCAGTCTCTGCCTCAGCCTGACAAAGCATCCCTTCCAAACACCTCCTGACGCCTCAGACTTGTGAAAGGAATGTTCTCAAAATGGCATTTGCAGCAATCTCATGCTCCAAATTACTGCCACTGCTTGGAATGACTTTTTGCTTACTTTTTAGTTTGATACAGGCCAACCTGCTTTCCGCTATTATTATTATTATTCTCAGACATAGAAATTGTTCCTGAGATCCTATCATCCCCTTCCTTTCGTTGACTTTAATTTGACTTTTAAGGCAGATCTTGATGATGATGTATTCCTTGGAGTTGACCTCACTGTCTGCTGGAATATTGCATCCCCTGGGGAAAGCAAGGTCATGATGCAGTCTGGATCCATTTTTTCTATATATGTATCAAGCAACACAGGGCTTTTAGATGGCGGGAGCCAATTCGGGGCAAACATCCAGGTTCTATAGCAGCTCCATGGGACCATTTGAGGTCAGGAAAACAGCATGTGGGGAAATAACTCCCCACCCCTAATTCAAATCAGGGTCTAGCACAGACAGAGTTGCCAGCACAGGTCCTTCTAAGCTGAGCTAAGGGGCAGTGGCACACAAAATTTCAACAGGCAGCTCAGGGTTTGTGAGCTTTTGCTCACAAGACAATTTCCCCCCTCTATTGGAAACAGTGTAGGATGGGGGCATCTCCTCTGTTTAAAAAGCAGCCCCCCCCAAGCCCTGGATATCCCCAGATCGATTCTCCATTAAAGCCTATGGGGCCTATTGACTATAATGGTCCCCATAGGCTACAATGGAGCCGGGGGGAAAATATTTATTTATTTTTGCCCACCCCTGTTATGCTTTTCAGTATGATCTGTAAGCTGCCTTGAGTCACAGGGAAACATGGGATATAAATATTCAAATAAATTAGTAGTTTGCACTGGTTGATAACGTTTAAGCAACTTCCTGTTTATTAGGTTAGGCAGAGTTCTGACAGCAATTGTTCCTCCTCTGTTATACTTGACCTGTAATGCTGGTTGTCATATTTCACTATAAACCCCAAAGCAGACAGCAAGAGTCCCCCCCCCCAAATGATGGTATTTTTTCTAAGGCTCAGCACAAGGTGATGGTCCAGGGCCAGGTGTATCAATATAGTGGACTGGAGTGGGTAGACCTGTTCTCCAGAGGACAGGTCTACCAATATAATGGAAAGGAGTGGGTGAAATTTGACTTGATTCTGTTTTCTCGTATAATGTCAAATGACTCTTTATTTTGAGATATTAACAAGGTTATGGAAGTAATCTTCTAAAAAACTAATTTATGTGATAGTCAAATGTATACTCACTCACAACTTTAATGCTACTAGCTTATTTCAGCTCACAAGGTAGAATTTCTGCTCACGACACTGTGGAGCATAGAGGGAACGTTGGTTGCCAGACCCCCTGGTGGAGGTGAGGGTTCCCTACTGCCAGGCCCTGCCCCCTAGCTGCCAATCAGCTGGCCAGCGGGGGAACCTACCAGGAGAAAGAGGAAGACCCAGGCCACATCACTGGCATTACACAGGAAGTGATGTCATCATAAGAACATAAGAAGAGCCCTGTTGGATCAGACGAGTGGTCCATCTAGTCCAGCATTCCATTTCACACAGTGGCCAACCAGTTTGGAGGGCCAACAACAAGGCATAGAGGGTGAGATCTTCCCCTGTTGTTGCCTCCTGGGTCTGGAATTAAGAGGTTTAGTGCCTCTGAATGTGAAGGTTCCCCTCAGTCACCATGGCTAGTAGCCACTGATAGACTAGTGACATCTGGGTAATGCTCTGATGTTTGGACAAAAACTCTGTGGCAGAAGTGTCACCGTGGTGTCACAGCATGATGATGTCACTTCCTGTGTGATGCTGGGGATTGAGCTGGGGACCTTCTACAAGCTGCTGAGCCCATTCAACCTGATGGCTCGTCAGTAAAAGCCTGTTTATGCCTGAAAGTATTAAAGAAAATTCAAGCTACCCTCTGAAGCCATAACTAGTTTAAATCAATGTGCCACAGCCAGGTTTCTCTTATGACTACCTGGAGATCTGTGCCGCTGATCTCTTCCTCGAAGACCAATCTGTAAATAAAGAGATCTTCTTTGTTGTTTATAGAAAAATCCTGCCTCGGTGATCTCCACATTCCATTTGCTCACCACAAAAACTTGCCTCGTGGCAGCAAACCCATTCATGCACATTTGCCAACTTAAGAGGACCTGGTAACTGAGGGGAAGGTTTATCGTTTAAACCAACCTGTTTCCCAAAAAAATCATAGGAGGCAGTGTGGGTCCCCTCAGTAGATTAAGAAAAGGCCTATCACCAGGTGTCATTTCCTGCAGGAGCGCACAGGAGCAGAGCTCCGGCAGTAAAGAGCCCAGGGGGCAGGCACATGCAACAAGCCCCGCCCCCTGCTCCCAGCAGCCCTGGGCCATGAGGAGCAAGAAGCAGCCAGGTAAGTTGCAGTGGGTGCTGCCCTCTGACACATTTCCAGTGATGTCAGGGGGTGTGGCATATGCAAATAAGTTATGCTAATGAGTTGTGCTAATGAGCTCCTCCACCTCTTTTTCTATGAAATGACCCCTGTCTGTCACACCAGCCTCCTGAAGCCAGTTAGGGGAGTTCTTAGCAGAGTCCCTCTCATTCAGTTAGATCAAGATGGGTAGCCGTGTTAGTCTGGCCATAGCACTTGAAAAGAGCAAGAATCTAGTAGCACTTGGAGAACCTGAAGAATGATGATCCTCTCATTCAGGTGTTCCTTACCGATAGGGACCATAGTTCCCTCTAAGCTGAGTTGGTGTGAGCTAGCTCACAGATTTTTAGCCTCCGGCTCACACAATTTTGTCTTAGCTCAGGAAGGATGGCTCCAGAGCAGACTAATTTATGCAGCAGCCAAATCGCTCGCTCACAACTTTAATGCCAGTAGCTCACAAAGTAGAATTTTTGCTCACAAGACTCCACAACTTAGAGGGAACATTGATAGGGACCCTTCCGTACTTGCAGCTTTTAAAATCCTGCAAAGGCTGTAGTTTTTATTTACTCGAATAACTGCAGCTCCTAAACATTCAGCAGCATTCGGCATTTTGCTAAGTAGTTCTGGTGGGAAGCACAGAGGCAAATCAGAGTTCTGATGCATTGTGTTCAGACAACCAAGAGAGAATCCACTTAGCGACAGCCCAGCCTCGGTCACAGAATTTAAAAGCAAACATGGGGGTTTTTTTGCTTTTCTTTCCCTTCTTTCCTTTCATCCCAGATCCACCAGACAAACAATCCTCCTCTAATATGTTATCCAATGCAAAATCAATCTTGCCGGCCAATGCAAAATCAATCCTCCTCTAATATGTTATCCAATGCAAAATCAATCTTGCCGGCTGCAGCATGCGAAGTGCGCGGCTCACGCTGTGTGGTAGATAGTGTCTTAGAGGTCATGCGCGTACGGTAGAATCAAGATGCCTCTCAGGAGGGAGGGGGGAGTGAAACCCGAAGAACGATGACTGCAAATCACATCATAACCTTCAAACAGAATGTATCCATCAAATCTCCCTCCCCCCAAAATCAAAATATCAGTCAGATAAGGTACTTATTGGTTTGCCAGCTTTGGGTCCTGAAATACCTCGAAGTTTGAGGGTGGAGCCTGGGAGAGTGGGGCTCAGGGAGGGGAGGGATCTCAGTAGGGTATAATGCCATGCATTCCACCTTCCAGATAGGGTTGCCAGCCTCCAGGTGAGGCCTGGAGATCTCCCGCTTTTACAACTGACCTCCAGTTGACAGAGATCAGCTCCCCTGAAGAAATTGGCTGCTTTGAAGGGTGGACTCTGTGGCTTTGTGCCATGCTGAGGCCCCTCCCCTCTCCAAACCCTGCTTTCTCCTGTATCCACCCTCAAAGTCTCTCGGCCACTCTACTTCCAAAGCAGCTATTTTCTCCAAGAGAAGTGGAATATTTCCCCCCTAAATAATAATAATAATAATGCTTTCAATTTATTGATCGCTCTTTCCCACATACCTGCGGGCTCAGAGCGATTTACAGTTACTCTTGAGACAGTTGGACTAACAATATTTGTGGGGATAGGGAAGACAACCGTACAGCATTAACTACACACACATTGCAGCTAGCCGGGCTTCATTTGCGGTCTGGGTCAGTCATGTTCCTACGGCATCTTGTCAGCTGGTTGATGATGTCTGGTTTCCTGATGTTGTGCAGCCACACACTGCCACCGCCTGGCCAACTCGCTTCACTGCAGGGAAGCCGACACAGTTCTTTCGTCTTTCCGGTCGCCACGCCTCAGAAGTTGCCTTGGCAGCTGACACCTTCCCGAAGGGAGGGGTGTGCCCACCCCCTTACGGGTGGTCCCCAATTTATCTACTTGCCGAAGCTTTCGAATAGCTGGGTAGACGACGAGCTAGGACAAGGCTTGGTTGCTCACACCAGCACGGGGCTAGAACTGCCAAAGCACGGCAGTTCAGATGTTATTGTTAAGCAGGGGAAAATCCCCTGCGCCACAGCTCCACAAATAAATAAGTGATCTATGTTCTCTGGCAATCAGTTGTAAATCTGGGAGATCTCCATCCCCCCGCTTGGAGGTTGGAGGCCTAGTAACAGAAAACAGAGACTATCTATGGGAAAGGGGCCCTGCCTGAGCAGATATTTAAATGGCCCTTGGAACCTCATAGAATGTTGGCATCAATCTCACAAATAGCAAATCATCAGAGAACATAAGAGGTGTCCTATTAGATCGTAGAATCATAGAGTTGGAAGGGACCTCCAACCAATGTCTAGTCCAACCAATGTCCAATCTAGTCCACCACCCTGTTACACGCAGTGGCCACTTAGTTGCCCTGGAGGGCCAACAAACCATGGCATAGAGGCTAAGACCTTCCCCCCAACGTTGCCCTCTGTCAGCTAGCTGCCATATCTGTGTAGTCTACCCTTCCCACTTTTCACCTTGCTTGCAGCTCAGCAGCTTGCTGTAAACATGCCAGGGAGACCGTGGGAGCTAGACGCCGTTATCAGTCTGGCCTTGTGAGGTAGGGAGGGCTTGCGGTCCACACTTGGTGTGAATTTTTTTTGCTCTCAGGATATCCCGCAACTCTCCCGCTCATTATGTAATCTCCCGCCGGGAGTCTTCCCGCACGCACACTCAAAGTTCATTTGCTTAGCTAATTGCCTTGCCCAGCTATATGTATTGGGATGTTCCCGCCTTCTAGTTATTCCTAACAATAATCCTGTGGACATGGTACCAGTCTTGTGCACTAATAAAGCATAACGCTTCTTAGGAAACGTGTGTGAAGAGTGACTTGCTGTGGAACCTGACACCCTCTGATTAGGGTTCCCAACGTCCAAGTGGGGCCTGGAGAAAATGGCTGCTTTAGAGGGTGGACTCCGTGGCATCATATTCTTCTGAGGTTCCTCCCCTCATCACAACTTACTGTCTCCAGGTTCTGCCACTAAATCTCCAGGGATTTCCATACCCAGAACTGGCAACCCTACATCCCAATGAAGTGGTAAGTCTCCTTCCGGACTGTAGCACTTCACATAGCCAGCGGGAGTTCCCATGACTGAATGCTACTCCATGCAAAGGAATTACATAATAAATTAGATAACATTGACAAAGTTTCTCTTAGCCTTCACTCTGGCATGTTAGGGTTTCTAGACAGAGGAAACAGGCCTTAGAATGACCAGCATACTACAGGGATTTCACTTGACACAGAGAGTACTCCATCTTTCTGTGTTGTACCTCTGAGAATGCCAGTCACAGCTGCTGGCGAAATGTCAGGTCCTACAATGCTAAGACCACGGCCATACAGCCCGGAAAATCTACAACAGCTAATGAACTCCGGCCGTGAAACCCTTCGACAAAAAACTGAGATTAGTTCCTCTGTTCACAGTGGGGAAATGTAATATCTGTACTTTAATTTGCAGGTTGTGCCTTACGTAATAAAAGGTTATGAGTTCCTACACTCGCGCCAAAGCTCAGTAGGAAACACACGTCTGACATTTAAAGATTTTAGAAGGAGACAGATGACTAAAATGGATCAAAGACTTACCCTAAACTAATTACATAGCTTTTAAAAATTATAGTACAGCTAAAACAAAATTTGGCCAGAAATTTGAAAAAAAAATTGGAAACGTTTTAGGGTAGCACAGTTTAAATTTAGATTGCTTTCTGTCTTTGCTTTTGAAATCCCCACTTGTTGAACAATAACTACAGTTCCTCAGTCTTTCCACGGGCTGCCTTTATTCAGTTACCAGACAGGAAGCTATAAGAATGATCAAGAAATGTCTATTTAAGTACGATGATAACAGTACGATCTTTAGAACATGATGTGTTCATTCCACTCAATTTGTAGGTATTCGTCCACCTGGACAGCTCCCCCATTACTGTTCATATGTGACTGTTCTGTGCTATGAGGTAAAGGTAAAGGTTTCCCTTGCTCAAAAGCGTGATTTTATGTTGGCATGTCTTAATGTTTTACCATCTGGAGTTTGGCAGAAGAGATATCTTAAGATACCATAATCTGATTGTATGCAACTGTGGTGCTAGGGTTGCTGCCAGGTCTGACTCGGGAAATATCTGAGGACTCTGGGGGTGGAGTCAGGAGTCATTGGGGGTGGAGCCAGGAGAAAGGATGTGATATCACTTTCATGATATATCCTCCTGTGTTGTCACTTCCAGGTCAAAGGTCAAGTGGTGTTATTTCCCAAGCTTCACCCCTTCTGACATCACTTCCAGCACACTGCACCAAAACCCACCTCTTTGTGATGTCACTTTCTGGGCACTTCCCTAAACCTGCCTCTTTCTCTGAAGTCACTTCCTTCTTTCATAATTCAAATTTAAATACCCACTCTTCCACAAGGGGGCTGCCCTCCAGAAGGCCATACAGGCCCTCTAGTCCACCCCCCTGCTCAATGCAGGATCAGCCTAGAGCATCCCTGACAAGTGTTTGTCCAGCAGCTGCTTAAAGACGCCAGTGAAGAGGAGCTCACCCCCTCCCTAGGTAGCTGATTCCACTGTTGAACAACTCAGGCAGCAGGTGATGTGAAAGACCTCTGCCTGAAACCTTGGAGAGCCACTGCCAGTCTGTGCAGGCAATACTAACCTCAATGGACTGATGGCCTGATTCAGTATAAGGCAGCTGTGTGTGTTAGCACAGGGTGCAGTAGTCAGCAGCTCCATTCTGCTTGAAGAAAACAGGGCATTTGTGCTTTTATATTCCAGAAATATGCCAAAGGAGTACAATCTAATCTGCCATCTATGTGATAAACAGTACTTTAGAGAAGAGAAGAAGAGATTGGATCTATACCCTGCCCTTCACTACCCAAAGGAGTCTTAGAGCAGATTACAATCTCCTTCCCTTTCCCCTCCCCACAACAGACACTCTGTGAGGTAGGTGGGGCTGAGAGAGCTCTCGCAAGAACTGTCCTTGAGAGAACATCTTTGAGAGAACTGTGACTGACCCAAGGTCACACCAGCAGCTGCATGTGGAGGAGTGGGGAATCAAGCCCGGTTCTCCCAGATTAGAGTCTGCACTCCTAACCACTACACCACTCTTATGGTGTTACAGCAACACCAAAAATAAGACCATCTAGGAAAATTAATTTTTTCTGTGGCTTCAAGATTTCAAAAACAGTTACATCTCTAACAAGATGCCAACTATTTTCCCATATACACTAGGCAACATGCTCACAGGACCTAATAACTTCAGCAGTATTGTCTCATTCATTTTCCAAAATAATATATCTCATAATGAACCAACACAATGTCTTAGACAAATAGGTTGCTGCCTATGGAAAAGAATAAACCGATGCAAATCTGACATTAGAAATTATGATACTCAGAAATCAGTGGGAGAACATTTCAGTCTTCCTCGACAAAGCACTGCTATAATTAAAGCTGCCATCCTTCAAAAAAATAACTTCAAAGGGAAACTCCAATGTGAAACTCTTGGAGCAAAATTCATTAAGAAGCTTCACATTATCTGGGCAGGGTCAGCCATCAGATGAGAGTGGAGCAGAGAGGAGGGAAGGAAAGGACTGCAGGAATATGATGAGAAAGAGAGTGTGAGTGAACAGAGTGGATAATCCTGGCCTTAACAGGAGATCAGAGACATGGAGCTGAAGACTCTTTGAATAATGAGGAGATGTAGCAGTTTCAGTTTAGTTTATTGTAATTAGCCATTGGCCATTACGAAATTACAAAACACAAATTGTGAAAAAGCTATGGGTTAAAGTTAAAATATACAAAAATAATAAAAGAAATAATAAATTGACTTATTTAATACAATAGCCTAAGTAGTGCCCCTTCCGGATGCCATCTTGGAACATATATCCTTTGCAGCAAGGGCAAATAGCAAAACTTTATAAGAGACATATGTAGGGGTCATTTCCTGCGGGAGCGCACAGGAGCGGAGCTCCGGCAGTAAAGAACCCAGGGGGCAGGCACATGCAACAAGCCCCACCCCCTGCTCCCAGCAGCCCTCAGTCAGGCCACAAGGAGCAAGAAGCAGCCAGGTAAGTTGCAGAACCCACCTCCCAGCCCGCCTTCAGGTACAAGCTCTCCCTCCTCTGTGAGGGCAGATCTGCGCGTCTCCCTTCCAATAGCTAGCAATCCAAAACAGTCCAGTGGAGCCTGAGCAGTGGGTGTGGCCTTCTGACACACTTCCGGTGATGTCAGGGTGTGTGGCATCTGCAAATAAGTTATGCTAAGAAGTTATGCTAATGAACTCCTGCACTTCTTTTTCTACGAAATGACCCCCGGACATATGCATCAATGTCGGATAACAAAAATGAATTTTTTCCCCTCAACTGGGTAAGCACTAAGACCGGTTAAAATACCTGCTAAAAATTTAGCCCTCAGACTAGAATACAATGGACAAAAGAGAATGTAGTGAGGTAAATCCTCAAGTTCGTGGGGACCACAAATACATAGACGATGGGCCAGTTGAGTTTGATTGCATCGGCCCTCCAAAATTGCCGTTGGCATTGATTGAAACCGTAGAGAGGTAAAGGACGCTCTAAGTATGTGTTTAGAGGTATTAACTAAGTATGGAGTTTTAGTGTGGTCCAATTTAATTAATTTGTACCATGGTGCTGCTTTTGATTTTAATATCAAAGAGTGGCCTAGCCGAGCGTCAAAGTCATAAATCCAGTTTCTAAGTTGGGATGTATCAACCGATGTTCCCAAAAGATCATCAGGAATATAGTATCTTGAACATATGTTGTTAAGAAAGTCAAGGTGCTGCGAGTCTTTAGCTAAAAGCAGGTTAAAAGATCGGTGACTGAGGGAATTAGAATATGAATTTTCCATTCTTTTCCAGTATCTGATGATTATAAGGTGCGCCCGAGTGAGGTTGGGGTGCCAGGCAACCTTTGACTTGTAAATAGCTTTAGCTTGGTCCCAAGCTGCAAACAGGAAATAGTCTCTTTAGATGCAAACCAGATCCTTTCAGGGTTACGTGTTAGCTTGTAATTCCTCAATGGTGGATGACTTGTCGTTTTTATCACTCCTTGTCTGACCACAATGGAGATGCCTCCTTCTTCCCAGGCTGGGTGTGTGTGTGTGTGTGTGTGTCACTTCATTAGCATACCAGCGCAGACAAATGTCGTTTTTATCACTCCTTGTCTGACCACAATGGAGATGCCTCCTTCTTCACTGTCCAGGTGTGTGTGTGTGTGTGTGTGTCAGCATCACAAATAAAACGCAATTTTATGCACATCCCTTAACAACATAGACGATGGGCCAGTTGAGTTTGATTGCATCGGCCCTCCAAAATTGCCGTTGGCATTGATTGAAACCGTAGAGAGGTAAAGGACGCTCTAAGGAGTGGTTTAGAGGGATTAACTAAGTATGGAGTTCTAGTGTGGTCCAATTTAATTAATTTGTACCATGGTGCTGCTTTTGATTTTAATATCAAAGAGTGGCCTAGCCGAGCGTCAAAGTCATAAATCCAGTTTCTAAGTTGGGATGTATCAACCGATGTTCCCAAAAGATCATCAGGAATATAGTATCTTGAACATATGTTGTTAAGAAAGTCAAGGTGCTGCGAGTCTTTAGCTAAAAGCAGGTTAAAAGATCGGTGACTGAGGGAATTAGAATATGAATTTTCCATTCTTTTCCAGTATCTGATGATTATAAGGTGCGCCCGAGCCTTAAGAGAAGGAATACCAGTTTCAGCTCTCATCAAGGCAGCTGGGGACCCCTTGGGAAGTGCTAAAAGGTGCCTTAAAAATGATTCTGGACTACTTTGTGGCTGGTCAAGATGATGTCGTTCCAGCCCCAAACTTCAACTCCGTACAAGAGATGGTGTATAACCTTGTTCTTGTACAGTTTCAGAACCAGGTCTATCAGGCAACCTCTCTTGGAGTAGTAGAAGCTCAAAATAGACCCAACCGGTCTTAGTGCTGATGATTTAACTGAGGCAGCATGAGTAGTCCAGTTTAAAGACTCTCTAAAGGTAATGCCAAGGTATTTAAATGAATTGCATTGCTTGATTGCATTTCCAAGAATATTCCAAGAGGAAGTTTTTTCCCTGTTCCTAAATACCATGACCTTGGTCTTATCAAAATTTATAGTGAGAGCGTCTTCATTACAATAAGTCCCTAACTGAAGCAATAGCCTCTTCAGACCAGTTTTCGTGAGAGAGATTAAGACCATGTCATCTGCATATAAGAAGATTGAAAATTTTTGATGGCCCAATGAGGGGGGAGTGAAGTGGGGCCCTGAGAGTTTCCCAACTATGTTATTGATGTAAAGATTAAACAACTAATCTTTACATCAATAACATAGTTGGGAAACTCTCAGGGCCTCACTTCAGTAAAGGGGCCAACATGCAACCCTACTTCACACCCTTCCAGGTTGGAATTCGGTCAGTTAGCCAGAAGTTTCAACTCTGACCTGTGCATGCATGTCTGTACGTAGCTCTTGGAGCAAAAATAACAAGCAATTGTCAATGTTCAGGTCCGCAAGCTTTGACCACAATCGGTACCTATCAATTGAGTCAAAAGCAGCAGCCGGATCAACAGAGGCTACATATAGGGCCTTCAATGGGCCTTGCATACCTGAAAATGTCAATTGATGAAGTGTTAGGCAGTGATCAATGGTACTTAATCCTTTCCTAAAACCTGTTTGGACAGGGTGGATAATTTGGTTCTCAACTATCCAGTCTTCCAGTTTAGTCAGCAGGTATTTGCCATATAGTTTAGCTGCTATATCAAGCAAACTGATTGGTCTGTAATTTTGTGGGCAGATTTGCTCCCTTTTTTATGTGTAGGGACAGTAATACTTAATTTTCATCCAGCAGGTATCAAACCTGTGTCATTGATCTGTGAAAAGACTCTAGTCAGCAAAGGTGACTAGCCAATCAGGGAAGGCTTTATTTGCATCTGGGGGAATCAAATCTTCCCCGGGCGATTTTCCAAACGTTAAAGAGGTTGAGGAATTTCAGACAGATGATATAATCCGGAAGAGGAACAGTTCCCAAATGGTTTCTGGTCTGTCATTTCAGACAGAACCATTTTAGAACCGTTTCCCTACCGGAATATATTTGTAATTTCATCCGATGCTCTTTTTCCACCGGTTTTTCGCCCGTGCGGGCAATCTCCAGCCTTTTTTTTGGGGGGGGGGGAACATTCACTTTAATGTTTGTTTTATAGCGCTATAGCACTATAACATTATAACGCTATAACGCAACAGCATCATATCAACCCCATTGGAATGCCTGGAGTGTTGTGTTGTAGCGCTATAGCGCTATAGCGCTCTAAAGTGAATATTTTAAAAAAAGCCAGAGATCACCCATGCGGGCAAAAAACAGCGGGGGAAAAGTGGGGAAAAGCGGTGCAGTCTGAAATGGCAAACCGCTACAGATCCAGCTCTTTACTGGAAGGGGAAAGCCATGTGTGAAATGGCATCCCTATACTGGTTTACTCCACGACTGATCAAAAACGGCTTCAAAATGGGTTAAAAAAGGTAATGTGAAATTTCTCGTTATTAAGTTTCTGATTTCAGATTTCGGGACAGGATAGGAGATGTAGCAGGATAGATGGGAAATGCAGAGCATGAATTTAGAAGGGATTCAGTCTGTCTACGCATGCTGAATACTATACTTTCAATCCATTTCCAATGCTCTTTAACAATAATTTGCAAGTGGATTTTGCCGTTTCAGTAAAATCCAGTTGTGAAGTGCATTGAAAATGCATTGTTCAGTATGTGTGAAAGCGACATATGCCTCAAAAGCATTCAGAGAAATAGCCAGCAGAGGAACAAGATATCAGGAGATTGGGGCAAAAATGAATCAAATATGGGGATAGCTTAAGGCAGAAACCACAAAGTCCAAACAGGAGACAGAAGAGAGGACCAAACTCGTGGAAAACCCACTGAAACCAGTGGCAAAGGACATTGTGTGTATGTGGGTAGAACACAGTGCTGGAAAGGATCCAGGATGTGAATTGTCATTACAATAGAGCAATATTCTAAATTGTGCAGATCCAGTTGGAGCAGAGAAGGCACACAGAGACGAGTTCTCTGGGAAAGTACAAAAACTGGTGGTGGTGGAAGGCTAAACAGTCCCTAGCTTTGAAGGAGCAGATTAGAAAAGGAAAGTTAGGGATGAGATCGAAATCACCCAAGGCATGGCTGACGGTGAATTCTTAAAATGAATAATTACAGTTTGGGGGAGGAGGGAAGAAAAGTCACTATGGGACTGTAATCTGGGAGGGTATGAACTTTAAAGCTCCAGAAGCTGGAGGAGTAAAAAGGATTGCCAACCTCCAGGTGGGAACTGGTGATCTCCCATAATCAGAACTGATCTCCAAGTGACAGAGATCAGTTCTCCTGGAGAAAATGGATACTTTGGAGGATGGACTCTTTGACATTACATCCCACTGAAGTCTCACCCCCTCCCCAGGCTCCACCCCCCAAATCTCCAGGTATCTCCAACCCAGAGGTGGCAACCTGGGGTGGGAGACTTGGGGATGGAGCCTGGGGAGTGCAGGGTTTGAGGAGGGGAGAGACCTCAACAAAATGGAATGCTCACACAGAAGTAAGACCTACGGAATGCGTTGGACCTAAGCCTGTTGTGATGAAAGCACTGGAGAAAAACAAACCTACTGTGTGATGTGCATTTTCACAATCACAGGAAGGCTTTTATACCACTCATGCGCTCTCTCTCCTTCCCCCTCCCTTCCTCTCCCCCCCCCAGAGGAAGAGCAGGGGTGAATCCTCAGCCAATGGAGAAGAGGCTTGGCTTTGTATCTCTCCCACCTACCACAATTGAGTGAGCCGGGGGAATGGAAGCTATGACTTCCACAGCCCCGGGAGAAGGAAGCTGCCAAGAGAGAATGTCATCACCCTTTGTGCCCCCAGCACACCGGACTCACCTTAAAAGTGTGGCTTTCATTTTGTCCCCCGCTGGCTGATTCTTAAAAAGCAGGGGTGGGGAAATCTCAAATCTGGGGACTTCCTTGCCCCCATTGGGGGGTGGGCAAGTCGATGTGGTGCATATAGTGTAGACATCCCGTATCACGTGACCTTTGACTGCAATCATTGTATTCTGAGCCTAGAAATGTTGTAATTCTTCCTTTGCCCCCCAAATACAGATCACATGGAGACCTGTGTGTGGATAAAAAGCCACACATTATTGGCCCATCCCTGGACCAATGACCATTTCTTAAATTTTTCTCCCATTGCCACGGTAGGAGGGAGGGGACCGGCAACCTCTGCCTCCTTCACATGTAGTGATTAAGAGTGGGGACTCTAGTCTGGGAGAGCCAGGTTTGATTCCTCACTCCTCCACATGCAGCTGCTGGTGTGACCTTGGGTCAGTCACAAGATCTTTCTGAGCTGTTCTCTCAAGAGCAGTTCTCGAGAGAGCACTCTCAGCCCCACCTACCCCACAGGGTGTCTGTTGTGGGGAGGGGAAGGGGATTGTAAGTCACTCTGAGACTCCTTCGGGTAGTGAAGGGCGGGGTATAAATCCAATCTCCTCCTCCTCCTCCTCCTCCATGTGCAGTGAATTTTTTTGGCATAGAGAGCCAGTCTTACCCTGCCCTTACCTACCATTTGTAAGAACCAGGCCTATGAAAGGAAAACACATTTTGTCACTTGGGTTGGTTATCCTGTGGTGCCTTGCAGTATCAGTTTTTCTTTTCCTGTTTCCATACTTGGCAGAACAGAAGGGATGATCATTTCTGAAATAAACCAATCTATTTTTTCACAGTGAATTCTCCTGTGAATTCGTTAATAAACACGAAGTGGGGAGGAGTGATAGAGGGCTCAGCAGGGACTCACCCTACAAGTAGGGACGCCGGCTCTGGATTGGGTAACACCTGAGGATTTGGGGGATGGAGCCAGAGGAGGGTGGGGTTTAGGGAGGGGAGATATAATGCCACTGAGTCCGCCTTCCAAAGCAGCCATTTTCTCCAGGTGAACCGATCTCTGTCGCTTGGAGATCAGTCATAATCCCAGGAGAACTCCAGCCGCCACCTGGAAGTTGGCAACTCGATTTACAGGACTTGGTAAACTATAATCTAGGAAACAAATCCATTTTGTTACTGGATTATGGAGTGCTCTCAGCAGGGCCCACCCGTCCAGCCAATGGGCGTATGTGTGAACGAATCTGGAAGGGGTTTTGTGGGTTTTTTTACCACCACTTTGATATTCTGTACTTCCTACAGTCCCCAAGACTGTGGACACACTGAAAAGTCTTCCTGCGTGCTTTGCTGCAAAATAACCTTTTGAGAGTCATCTACTCCATCATTCGTTCCCTATTTACGGTCTCAGTCCAAACAGAAGCATTCACACACTGCTGTCAGGAGTGGCGAAGGAGTCTCGTGGGGGGAAAAAAGATCCATTCTTATTCCTCCTTTTGTGTTCACTTCAAAATCTTTGGAAGGCAGCAGGCAATCAATGGACTGTTGGTTCTCCAGAGATATTAACCAGCTAGTCAATCAGCCAACATAAATCTGCACCTCCAGAAAGCCAGGGGTCTTTTTGTAGAAAAAGAGCTGCAGGAGCTCATTAGCATATGGTATGCTAATGAGCTATTAGGCTATTAGCATAATAGCTCATTAGCATATGCAACGCCCCCTGACATCACTGGAAGTGATGTCAGAAGGGGAAGCAAAAGGGGGGGGGAAGCCTTTCTTCAAAAGCCTCCCCTTCCCTTGGGGGGGGGGAAGCAAAGAGAGAAGGGGTTTAAAGTTCTCACTAGAGTTGGGCCGCAGAAGGAGGAAAGAAGGAAGGAAAGAGAGCGAGAGAGTAGAGAAGGAACGAAAGAAGGAAAGAGTTAAAGAAAGGGAAGGAAAGAAGGAAGGAAAGAGGAAAGGAAAGAAGGAGGGAAAGAAAGAGAGAAAGGAAAGAGGAAAAGGAAACAATGAAAGGAGGGAAAGAAAGAAAGAGCGAGAAGGGAAGAAAGAGGGAAAGTGAGAGAAGGAAAGAAGAAGGAAAAGAGTTCAGATGCCAGGGAGAAAGCTACAGTGGGAAGGGGAGGCTGGTGAACTGCGCATGCTCACACATGCGCAGTTTGGCCAGGGGCCGGGGATGCGCCGGTGCAGGGACGCACCGGCGATCCCACGGCCGGGCTTGGGGCGCACTTCTCGGATGAACCACCAAGGTAGGTGGTTCTGTTTTGGTGCGGGGTTTTGGGTGGAAGGGGTGGATCGGGGATGCAAGCAGCACGATTCCCAGATGTTGCTGTGGGATCGTGTACGTTAGCTGCGTCCCCGTTCCGTCCCTCTACCGGCCCAAAACCTCTTGTGTGACTGGGGCCTAGAAAAATTAATTTTTTCTATGGCTTCAAGATTTCAAAAACAGTTACATCTCTAACAAGATGCCAATTATTTTCCCATATACACTAGGCAACATGCTTGCAGGACCTAATAACTTCAGCAGTATTGTCTCATTCATTTTCCAAAATAATATATCCCATAATGAACCAACACAATGTCGTAGACAAATAGGTTGCTGCCTATGGAAAAGAATACATGGATGCAAATCTGACATTAGAAATCACAATATTCAGTAATCAGTGGGGAATATTTCAGTCTTCCTCGACAAAGCACCGCTACTTTGAAATCTGCCATCCTTCAACAAAATAACTTCAAAGGGAGACTCCAGTGTGAAACTCTTGAAGCAGAATTCATTAAGAAGTTTCATATTATCTGGGCAGGGTCAGTCACCAAATGAGAGTGGAACAGAGAGGAAGGAAGGAAGGAAAGGACTGCAGGAATATGATGAGAAAGAGAGTGTGAGTGAACAGAGTGGATAATCCTGGCCTTAACAGGAGATCAGAGACATGGAGCTGAAGACTCTTTGAATAATGAGGAGATGTAGCCGTTTCAGTTTAGTTTATTATAATTAGCCATTGGCCGTTACGAAATTACAAAACGCAAATTGTGAACAAGCTATGGGTTAAAGTCAAAATATACAAAAATAATAAAATAAATAATAAAATGACTAATTTAATACAGTGGCCTAAGTAGTGCCCATTCCTGATGCCACCTTGAATGTATATCCTTTGCAGCAAGGGCAAATAGCAAAACTTTAGAAAGCATTCCCTCTTTCAAAATTCAGGCCATTCTCTTCATGTTGGCCTTTTATCTAATGTCTTTCCGGGGGGGGGGGGGGTTGTTCTTTAAGCACGTGGTCATTCTCTTTATTGCCAAAAATGGTGAGTAGCGAATCAGCAACACATAATAAATACAACTAGCACAACATTGAAAATGTTGAATTTTCCTTGGCACTGCAAAATAGTTAATATAGAGGGACATTGGTGTTGATGCAGCTCTGAAATGCAGTGAAGGAACAAATCAGGAATCTTTCCCCCCAACTGAAGAACTCCATTTCTTTCTCCTTCTTTTTTGCCACTTCAGACTTAGAAAATATAATTCAAATGGATTTTCCTCCTGTTGCAGGGGCTCCCTCTGCAGCACCCAGTTTCGGAGGCAACCCTGTTCAACTTTCCTTTATAGGTATGGAAGAAAGACTATAAGTATAAAATAAGGATGCACGGAGGGAATCCAGCAAAAGATGTATAGAAGGAATAACTTAAAGAAGAATGTCATAATGTTTAGATCAGGAATTAGAAGAAGTCGTACAGCGGCTTGGGCAAGCAGGTAAAGAAAGGAAATAAGATAACAAGGATAGAGAGTACTTATATGCTTTCAATGTTTAATTTGATTCTTAGAAAGAGGAGAATATGAAAAATGAAGTGTTAGGATATGCATAAAAATATCTGTATATATACACACACACACACTTAATAAAATATCAATTTTTAAAAATTGATTTTTTTAAGCGATGGCAAGTTGCAACCAATTTATGGTGACCCCTTGTGGGGTTTTCAAGGCAACAGGTGAGCAGAGGTGATTTGCTATTACCTGCGTCCACATAGCAATCCTGGACTTCCTTGGTGGTCTCCCATCCAAGTACTAACCAGGGCTGACCCTACTTAGCTCCTGAGCCCTTAACAGCTTTGACTAGTCTGAGCTATTCAGACTACTTCTGACACACTTCCGGTGATGTCAGGGTGTGTGGCATCTGCAAATAAGTTATGCTAAGAAGTTATGCTAATGAACTCCTGCACTTCTTTTTCTACGAAATGACCCCCGGACATATGCATCAATGTCGGATAACAAAAATGAATTTTTTCCCCTCAACTGGGTAAGCACTAAGACCGGTTAAAATACCTGCTAAAAATTTAGCCCTCAGACTAGAATACAATGGACAAAAGAGAATGTAGTGAGGTAAATCCTCAAGTTCGTGGGGACCACAAATACATAGACGATGGGCCAGTTGAGTTTGATTGCATCGGCCCTCCAAAATTGCCGTTGGCATTGATTGAAACCGTAGAGAGGTAAAGGACGCTCTAAGTATGTGTTTAGAGGTATTAACTAAGTATGGAGTTCGAGTGTGGTCCAATTTAATTAATTTGTACCA
>NW_015170372.1:81183-84786 GCF_001447785.1 Gekko japonicus | reverse complement strand
TCTGCAGTTCAGCGTCTTAACCACTTGAGCCACTGCAGAATACATTGTGCTAATTTCCATGGGTCATAACAGTTTAATCAAAATATGGATACATATCCCAGAAAGCATTTTGGACTCAGACAATCCTATGAATCAATCACCAACACTAAGAAAATGGTTTTCATTTTTAGAGATATCGATGCAGAAGGAATCAGAGCTATATGCGGCAGTACCCCAATGGTATTATGATATTGTTAACTCCATGTGAATAGTACTGCAGGTTGTATAATTTGATCTAGGTATTTGACATTGTTTATTCAATGGTAAATAATGCCATTTAATCACGTAATTTTTCTATTCAGTGTAAAACTGATTGAGCTGCATGATTATTTGAATAATTTTTAATTTCACGTATAGGAAGACCCAATATTAGAATGGTATGATATTTAGAGCGAAACAATTTCAACTGGACTTGTTATAGGTTACATATGATGGCTATATGTTATATTTGAAAATGTACAGCCCCGGTCACACCGCAGGAAAAGCAAAAGAGAAGCGTGGCAGTGGGATCATACAGATCCCCCGAGCCGCCACACGTATGCTCCCTAGCGTGATCAGATGCTGAGGGGGAAGCCACGGACAGGAGAGCGAGGTGAGTCAGCTGCGCATGTGTGCACCTGTGCAGTTCCGCAGGGGGCCTTGCATGCTGCGGGAGACGGGCGCATCAGCGATCACACGGCCGCCCGTGCCATGGATTTTCAAGTAGGTAGTAGTGTTTTGCAGGGGGGGTTTTACTCCGCATCTTTGGCCGGAAGGGATGGGTTGGGGGCGGGTGCGCGACCCTTGCCAGATGTTGGCATCTGATCGCGCTGGTTTAATCCACCCTCTTCTCCTTTGCACTTCGGCTTCTTCAAGTTCAAGTTTATTAATACGGGCAAGCGACCAGCCACTGTAGAACATTTCCGAGAGGATAAAATGCACCAAAACATGCTAATTGTCGGCAATTCACTATCTAAGATACAAGCTTCCTTTTTTTAAGGACCTGAAAGCAAAATTTTGCCACAGATAAGGAAATCCTTTCTCTCCGGTCTTCCAGCAAAAAGTTTAAAATCCTTAATCCAGCAATTTTCAACTGGACATCCAAGGATTTAAATTTGGACAACAATGGGAAAATTAACAGCTGTCTCTCCATAGCGTAAAAGTTACAATGTAACAGGACATGTAAGACCGACTCTATTTCAAGATTTGTACAAGGGCAACATCTTTGGGCACTAGGCCAACGCAAAAACCTTCCTTGTAACAAATTTGAGGGTAAGGCATCGAAACGGGCTCTAGAGAAAGACCATCTATAGCCATCGTATATGATGTTAGAAAGATATGGAGCGGGAGCAAAACCTGTCCAGGATTTTAAGGCTTCTTCTGTGTGGGGGTGGGGGATCCACCTCCTGGGGCAGCCATTTTGTGGTTGACTGTGTCTTTCCATGGTGGCCATTTTGTGCATGCTCCCCTGTGTGCTCAGGGGCTGAAAAAGAATGGACTGTATAGGATATTCAGAGTGGAGGTCGGAAGAACGTAGATAGATGTAGCAGCCAGTGGGTTTTTGGTATAACGTGGTAATTATATGCCTATTACGTAGTGATAATAGTGGTGTCCACAGCACTGATCTATTGCATGGATTGTTCCAAGCTCAGTGACAGCATAGTGAAGGTCCACTTATTGCATCTGAAGAGGCGCACTCTAGTTCACAAAGGCTTACAATGGAACAAAATGTGGTTGGGTTTTAAGTTGCCAAGAGACTTGAGAATGGGTTATTTAGTATTGTACAGATTTAAGGATTCCCTCTGTAATTAATGTGATGAATGATATCTTTTTCTTGTGACTTTTGCAAAGCTTGTAAAGCCTCTAATCCCATAAATATATGTACAAAACAATAAAAAAATAAAGGTGTCACCTTCTTGCAGTGTGAGTCTGGCTTACAGATTTAAGGATTCCCTCTGTAATTAATGTGATGAATGATATCTTTTTCTTGTGACTTTTGCAAAGCTTGTAAAGCCTCTAATCCCATAAATATATGTACAAAACAATAAAAAAATAAAGGTGTCACCTTCTTGCAGTGTGAGTCTGGCTGAATCAGGGCCATTGTCCTTAAGATACAGCAGCAGGGTTTTGGAATGAAACAAGAGAGATGAGAAGTCTGGGTAAGCATGAATCTAACTGCCTGAGCGAGAGGAAAAATGGTGCGTGAGCAAAATCACTTTATAATCCACTGCTGAATGATTCATTGGTTGTTTTGCCGGCTTCCCACTCAGCGGGGTTGAGCATTCTGTGACCAATTTGCATTGTTGTTTTGAAATAAAAGCTATAGCAAGAGAAACGACAAACGATTTGTTCTCCTAATCCTAGCCAAAGATTTTGTTTGGTGAAAAGCTCCTTTTTTTGGCGTGACACAAAGTCTTTGAAATTCCTCCATTTAAAAGTGAAAAGAAGAAGCAGAAACAAACATGTATACACTTGGACGATAAAGGATTCCCTTTTCTTTTTTGCCAGACCCTTGAGGATTGTCTGGATAACCCCACCACCACCCATTTTTCACAGGAAGCTATGGACATGCCACCCATGTGCATGAGTTTCCAAAGCCTTTCTGCAGCCTGTGCTCCTACCAACCTGGACAGGAACCACTTCAAAAAGTATGCGGACAGAATGGAGCGGGTGCAGAGGAGAGCGATGAGGATGATCGGGGGCCTGGAGACCAACCCCTATGAAGAAAGGCTGAGGGACTTGGGAATGTACAGTCTGGAGAAGAGGAGGCTGAGGGGGAACAGGATCGCTCTCTTTAAGTATTTGAAGGGCTGTGTCAGAACCCACAGCTAACAACGAAGTACATGCATTCAGATACGGTTATACTTTTATTGCAAAGCTATAGATGCAGTAACACAGGCACTGTTAAGAATGGCGGCAACCAGTAGAGCCTAATAGGATATAGGGTATTCGTATGCACCCCCCCATGACATGGGCCAATTAGGCACCCTCCCGCATGTGGGATAAGTCAGGCAACCGTTAGGTGGCTAAAGCTGAGAACCAGGAGTCTCTCACGATACATAGGAGCCCTCCAGACATCACAACCTCTTCCTGCACATCTGTAGAGATAAGCGTTTCAGCAAAGGCAGAACAGCAGGGATAGGAAAGCAATAACAATTAACAAGACACAGAATGAACTCCCCAATCCCCATGGCAGCATAGCTGACAGGCTGTCACTTAGAGGAGGGCAGGGAGATGTTGGCAGCAGAGGATAGGACTCACAATAAGAGAGCCAGTTTGGTGTAGTGGCTAAGTGCGCAGACTCTTATTTGGGAGAACCGGGTTTGATTCCCCACTCCTCCACTTACACCTGGCTGGATGACCTTGGGAAAGCCATAGTTCTGATAAGAGCTGTTCTTGAAAAAGAGCAGTTTCTGTCAAGAGCTCTCTCAGCCCCACTTACCTCACAGGCAGAGGTCATTTCGGGGGGGAACGCGGGGGAACGCAGTTCCCCCGGGTGAGGTGCAGGGGGCGGGGCACATGACAAAGCCCCGCCCCCTGCTTCTGGCTGCCCCGCTTCCAGGACTCATTCAGCCAGGAGGAGGC
>NW_015170372.1:25772-79129 GCF_001447785.1 Gekko japonicus | reverse complement strand
TTTACATTCTACACTACACTCGAGTTCACCCCTGTAATTATTTTGGGGTATTTTTACATTCTACACTACCCTCGAGTTCACCCCTGTAATTATTTTGGGTATTTTTATATTCTACACTACACTCGAGTTCACCCCTGTAATTATCTCAGAGTATTTTTACATTCTATATGACACTCGAGTTCACCCCTGTAATTATCTCGGGGTATTTTTGTTTCCACATTACACCCCTGTTTTGCCCCACACTTGTCCAGGAACAAACAGATGCTGTGATAACCAGGAATAAATGCAAGCTATTGTGTCGTGAGTTGAACTCTAATAAAACCAGGGATGAGATCCAAGTGCGGAAAGGAACTAGTTAATTAGGACAGAAATAGAAACAGGAGAGCACATCTTGCCTTCATGGTGGAGAGACAGAGAACTCAGAGAGAAGAGGCTTTTTTGCATTTTTTCCATAGGTTCTGGCTCCATATTGCTTCAGGTTATCCCCTGATTTTCACATACATTTTTGTGCCTTTTGCTTTCAACTTGGGTCGTCCCCACCCCACCCCACCCCCAGTTCTTTTGAGACCACTTTTATCCCAATCTTTTTCTGGAAGCCAATTTTGAGTCAGCTTTTTCTTTCTGTTGGCTTTCTTTGTCCCACCCACTCCTACCCACCTCCAGGCCACTGCTTGATGATAGGACTGCCATGGTCAAACCACTCCCTCTCCTCCCCTCCAACCCTGAAGAGGAGTGATTTCTTTTTTAAAAATGGCCCTAAAAATCGATATATCACTGGAGCCTTCTAAGAATAGGCTAGACAGGTTATCTGATATAACAAAAAAGTCTTATCTCCATGATACAATGGGGCAGAGACTTACTCTTTTTTAAAATGAAAAACAGGTGTTTGGAGAATCTCCTGAGCCTATAGCTACAATGCTCTGGAGATATACTGGGGTGGGGGGGGATTGGTCCATTTTTTAAAACAGGGGTGCTGTGTTGCCACTGATGATGCCACCAATGACAAAAGCACCCTCCCTTGAAAATCCTCATTGCTGAACATACAGGCAGAAGAAGATAAACTGACTCCACAACTCTGAGAATGCACAGAGAGGGCAGACATGTGAAATAACCATGCCCATACCAATTCCAGTGCTAGTGGATCAACTCCCAAGAAAAAAATCAGAAATAAGCCAAGTGTGCGGAAAAGCCTAAAGTATTGGCTAGAAGGAAGGACAGTTCTTTGTAGCAATCTACACATCACAGGGATGGCACCAGAGCACTGGAAAGGAAGGATATACCCGCTCCTGAGCTTTCTGTCTCTCTGTCTCTGTCTCACTGGTTCCCTAGCCTCCACCCTTTGAAGTCTGAGACTAAGGGCGATTCTGCATCTAGCATTCACTCCACATTTTCTCAACTGGGAGGAAAAAGTGCAGCTCAAAGCCACATTCAAATACCCCAGGCCAACGCTGTACTGACTGCAAAGTCACCCCTGAATGGCCATAAATCTATGCAGAAGGTACCATAAAACCCCGTGACCGAAGGAAGTGAAAGTGGCATGGAGTGTGGAGGCTACCATAAAATCCAATGATCAAAGAAAGCGAAAACGGCATGCAATGCAGAGGTGAATTTTCGTTCCAATGTGGGTTTCATAAAACAACAGAGGGAAAAGGCAATGCAGAATCACCCTAAGAGACGTTGTAAAGTCCTTCACTCCCAACCATCAGAAGCCTTCACTCTTGCTGCACATCTCCCATGGCAGGCTAGTGATATTTCTAATCCCACTTTTCAGCTCCAAATTGGGGTTTAGAGCAATTAAAAACTCGATAAAAATGTTATTAAAAAGTGCTCGGGGGGGGGATGTCAATGAGGTTCTGTGAGTCTAGATCTCCATAAGACCAGTTTCCATTGAAGGGTTCAAGGCTACCACCTCTGATGGCTTCATCAAAAGGAGCTGGAAGCTGGGAGGAGAGGGGTTTCAGCTGCAACTGGATCCAGGCATGATGAAAATGTAAAGTAGTGGTGCGGATGTTGGATGAGGACCTGAGCGGGCCAGGTTCAGATCCACACATGGACATAAAGCTTACTGGTGACTCTGGACCAATCATATTCTCTTAGCCTATGGTACCACTCAGTGTTGTGAGGATAAAATGCGGGTAGAAGAACTGTACCTGCTGCCCTGAGATTCTTGGCATAAGGTGGGATACACCTGCAGTAGACAGATCAGGAGGTGTGCCTGGCTTTCCAACCCGAATCTTAGCTCCTCCCTCTGAGGTCCTTACTAAATTGCCTTTCTCACTGGCCCTGTTACCTTCATAGATGGAGAGAGTGATGGGCCAGAGAGCAAGGCTAATGCCATTATCTTGTTATTAAGGTTCATTTGAGCAAAGCTAAGATAACTGTCATCTTTGTGTGGAGCTTAAGCTAATTCCATTAAGTAAGATAATTCCTTAGGCTAGCAGAATTTATTTGAGCAAGCTAAGATAAATAACAGGATATGGTAAACTGGGTAAGGAGACAGAAAAAATTACCGGATGTTCCAGGACTTAGCTGATTGAGCAAAAGTGGTCATCTGCAAAAACAGAGAAGTGGCTTCAATGAGCTCAAGAGACATTCTAAAATAAGGATAAACAAAATATATGTTTGACAATAATGCTTATATGGACTTACGGGAAATTTAAGATATCTAATCAAGAGAGATCTGTGCATGTCTCAAAGTTGTTTACTTCACTGTATAAAAAGTTACTGCTGTTGCCTTATTAATGGATTTCTCTGGTTTACTGCTGAGATCCCCTTTATTGTAATAAAGTTCTGGAATCTCCCTGTTGTGTTCTTCATTGGGCATTGACACATCAGGCAATAGCCCCATTTGGGCAACAAGGCTGTTGAGGGAAGTGAAGGGTGTGCCAACTCTTTCTTTGGAAAACCCTGTACATTTGGGGGTGTTGCCTGTGAAGGGGGGAATTTGGGGAGGGGTTTCACGTAGAATGTTATACCATAGTGTTTTGCCCTTTGAAGCTGTCATTTACTTCAGGGGAACTGATCCATATCTAAGACTAAGGGGGAAAATGATAGAGATTTATAAAATTATGCATGAGGTGGAGAGAGCTGACAAAAAAACTTTTTCTCCCTCTTCCAAAATACTATAACTTGAGGGCATCCAATGAAGCTGATGGGTAGTCGATTCAGGACGGAAAAAGGAAATACTTCATTACACAACAAGTTATTAAAATACAGAATTTGCTACCAGAGGATGTAGTCATGGCCACAGGCACAGAAAGCTTTAAAAAGGGATTAGACAGATTCATAGAAGATAGGCCTATCTGGGAATCACCGCATTCAGAGGCAGTAAACATCTGAATCTCTGTGCCAGGAAGCAATATCAGGGGAAGCCCTCAGCGTCTATGCTCTATTGTTGGACCTCCAAAGGAACTGATTGGCTACTGTGTGAGACAGGATGCTTCAATAGATAGACCACTGGTCTGATTCAGCAGGGTTCTTCTTATCTTCAGTTCAGATCCCCTTTGTCATTAGTATGACCTGGGTGCTGACACTTGTGATGAATCCTTGGATGCCATCCTTCTGGTCTTTGTTTTTTTGTTTTTACACATTTATTTATCATCTTTTCAGTCTAATTACAAACATTTCTCTTTGATTACATATACATTTAGAGTCTTTTAGTCAAGTTACATGTCATATATCAAACTGTTGTCTCCTTTTCTTTTCTTATTACATTTTTGCATGTTTAATCCAGTTATAAACCCTTAACCATCTTTTGTTCTGTATTTTTGTGTCTTTATCCTGAAGTATTAAACTTAAATTATCCGTTTGTGCTAGTTCTAATAATTTTACAATTAAGTCCTCTTTTGAGGGTATCTTATCCATTTTCCAATTTTTGTCCACTAAAACTCTCGCAGCTGTTATTATATATACTAATAAATATACATCTTGCTTATCATATCCTTTTGGAATTATATTCAATAAATAGGTTTCTGGTGTTAACACGACATCTAAATTCAATATTTCTAGAATAACTTTTCAATTTATTTGAATTTTGTTGCATTTCCACCAAGGGGTTCAAGAGGTACAGCACGCTTGAGTCCTGACAGAAGCAGGCTGATATCAGTCTGCAAATGGATATGGGTTGACTGGGATGTATGGGAGCATAAACCTTATTAACAAGTAAATGACAGGTAACTAACAGTGCAGTCATAAGCAGAGTTGCATTTTGTCTAACTGAACTGAAATCAATTAGCTTAGAAAGGTTTAACTATTTAGGATTGCAAAGCAGGGCTATAATTCTGTGCGCATTTTCTTAGAAGTAGGCCTCACTGAGCTCAGGGAACCTTAGGTAAAGGTAAAGGTTTCCCTTGCTAAAAAGCCAATCGAATGTTACCTTCCCACCGAAGCAGTACCTATTTATCTACTTGCAATTTCTTGCTTTCGAACTGCTAGGTTGGCAGGAGCTGGGGCCAGAGACGGGAGCTCACTCCATCATGCGACACTCGGGGCTCAAACTGCTGAACTACCGACCTTCCGGTCTACAGGGTCCAAGTATATAATGTCTACTAAGTCACCGTTGTCCACATGCTTATTTACTTTCTCTCTTTTTTTAAAAAAAAACAATATTTTTATTGCTTTTCTAAAACTACAACTCTACAGGGTCTTAACCACTCGAGCCACCGCACTCCTCTCTCTATCAGTCCCTAAAACATACTGTCTCCAAGAACAGTAACATTTCAAGTGTACCTTGTTAAGAAAAAGTGTGATGTAAAGACACGATGTAATTAAAATGCCTGAAAGGGGGAAAAAGAATGTTGCTCATGGCAAAATTTTCAGTAAGACATAAAAAGGGCAATCTTCAGCCCACTCTCTGCAGAGTATTCCTACTGACTTTAATGAGGCCACTCTGGAGCTTTAATGGCTTTTTTGGTTTTAGCTAAAAATCTTTTAGCCTCTTTGGTAATGAATCCTCCTGAGAAAGTCCAGGGCAGAACGAATGGAAGCTACAAATTGGACACCACTCCTCGGCGTTAGCGGATATATTGGATTCCCATGCCTCATGCGTTCATTTTCATGCAAATCCATTCAAGTTTGACAGCACTTGTCATTAAAGCATGTTGGGGGGTCACTTTGTAGCCTTGACAACTGATCAAGTTTCTCAGTGTTAGCTGTAATTGGCAAGGTGGGCAATGACACAGCATTCCCAGAGATGGCGCTGGAAATTTTGCATGCTTCATTAGTGGAACGAGAGCGGCCCCTGGCAAGCAAGGAGCAATGAAGGAAAAATGTGCAGTGCAACAAGACGGATATGTTTCAGTTTGTCTCATGGCCTGGTTCTGGAAACTTTTTCATGGCACATAATTGCATGATCACGGTCTGTGTTTCTCACAATGTTCATTTTAGCAATATGAAATTGAAGCACAAAACATCTGAGGAACTGGAAATAGCCCTTCTCAAGATTGGCGAGTGGCCCCTGTATCACCGATAGGCACCGCTTGAAGGCAAGAAGAGCCCTGCTGGATCAGACTAGTGGTCTATCTAGTCCAGTATCCTGTCTCACACAGTGGCCAACCATTCCTCTGGAGGACCAACAACGGGGCATAGAGGCCAAAGCCTTCCCCTGATATTGCCTGATGGCACTGATATTTGGAGGTTAACTGCCTCTGAGAGTGGAGGTTCCCTCTAGTCACCACGGCTAGTAGCCACTGATAGACCTATCCTCCATGAATCTGTCTAATCCCCTTTTAAAGCTATTCCCCATTCAATCTGTCTAATCAGGGGTCATTTCCTGCAGGAGCGCACAGGAGCGGAGCTCCGGCAGTAAAGAGCCCAGGGGGCGGGCACATGCAACAAGCCCCGCCCTCTGCTCCCAGCAGCCCTCAGTTGGAGCAAGAAGCAGCCAGGTAAGTTGCAGAGTCCCCCCCCCGCCCACCTTCCCTGGCCCACCCCGCCTTCCCCGGCCCACACCGAGGCATATGCAAATAAGTTATGCTAATGAGCTCCTGCACATCTTTTTCTACTAAATGACCCCTGTGTCTAATCCTCTTTATACAGGTATATAATGTCTACTAAGTCACCATTGTCCACATGCTTATTTACTTTCTCTCTTTTTTTAAAAAAAAACAATATTTTTATTGCTTTTCTAAAACTACAACTCCACAGGGTCAGGGAAAGGGAACAACCTAAAATATAGAGTAACAAGGATCTTAGTTACAGTAGTTTAAGATAGTTGAAACATCTCTAATTCTGTAAATGTGAGAATTATTAAACAGCAAACAATCTCTGACATGCTTGATTGTGGTGTAGAATTCGCTTTAACATATACAATAAAGGTAGGGATGAGACAAAAAAAGTCAATCTATTTTGCTTATTTCATTCCTCCTACTTTTTTTTAATTCATGTCCAAATTAATGTTGATCAGAATCAAAGGATTCTGCCATGATGTTCAGGTTAATGTCCAGAGTTTCCTTTTCTCTTTCTTCCTCTGCATTCTTGCCATCTTCTGCTTTCTCAGGACCAATCGCTTTGTGCTTGCTGAATCAGGAATCTTTTCGCTTGGTGAACAGAATCTGTTCTCGCTGGGGTGTTTTTTAAGTTCCTTCTGCAATTTCCACATTGGAATTGGTCTTCTGGACCAGTAGGTGGTGCAGGTCTGCAATAATCATTTGGGAGAGTCTATGGTTGTTTCTGGATTAACGCCTGAAAAGAAATGCTGGCAGTTCCCATTCTAGGTTTCGTTTTTGCCGCCATTCTTTGTGCACGCTGCCTCCTTGTTTACAGTAAGAGAAAGGTTCAAGTAGTCTCTAAGGGTCCAATGATCTAACACTTTTTCGCTAGTTAACACCGTTTTCAATCAAGTTACACTTTTTTTCCAAGCCATCCTTTCTGCCCCTCGCTTAATTCAGTCTTTTCGGGCTCAGGCTTTCCCCTCCCCCTTCGCTTATTTACTTTCTCAAAGGACTCCAAAAGATTGGTGAGACAGGACCATCATGTTTGTTTTTAGAAGGATTCTCCCTTGTTAACACCTTGATTTCCATTGAACACATGAAGCTTCATTGTGGGCCCAAGGGCTATTGAGGAGAGATCATATGAAAGAAAACACAAGACAATTCATGGAAGAAAATGGCCACAGCTTTACTGGAAACAAAGCAAGGAACATTGGGGACAGATCCAGCATCAGACAGCCCACCTGTTGCCCAATGAACACAGTGCCCCCAGCCTGCCTGCTGGGGATGGTAAATCAAGTAGTGGCAATCTAGTGGGGACGGAAGAGCCAGTGCTGTCTGAAGACATTTCTGCGGTCATGTGGCTGGCATGACTAAACGCCAAGGTGCACAGTACCGATTTATCTACTTGCAGTTTCTTGCTTTCAAACTGCTAGGTTGGCAGGAGCTGGGGCCGGAGATGGGAGCTCACTCCGTCATGTGGCACTAGGGTCTCGAACTGCCGAACTACAGACCTTCCGGTCTGCAGCTCAGTGTCTTAACCTCTGAGCTACCGCAGCCCTATAACTGGTGACAAATCACCACAGATACCTACCCCAGTCTTGGCCACCCAGTAATGAAAGCTAAGCCACAACGATGTAGTACATAAGGAATGGTTTTCAAAAGGGGAGGGGCAGGTGAATTTGAGCTGCCAGTGATGCAGCCGACTGTGTGGCAGCGAACCAGAATGAGGCATAATGGAACAAAAGAATGGTGCGGCCAAACAGGTCACCACCAACCCTGCTTTGTGCCCGTCATACAGAGGGCTGGCGATACAAAAAACCCCACCAAGCAATAGCAAAGCAGTGCAAAATCCCTGGCAGCTGCTTGAGAAGATTCAGAAGAAAGCCCCCAGATTTGGGGGGGGGGGTGTTTGCCAATAGAAGATAACTTACAAATCTATGACTCACATGGGCAGCCAACCACTGTATGGATAAATCTCTCCCTGGACAACTACAACTCCCAGCCAAGCCAGCCCCAGATAGCAATAAACAAAATCACCAATACATACCACCCAGCTCTGCAACTCTGGGTTGCAAGCATTTTCCCAATCTCTCTCCTCTGTAAAGGCAGCACTGAGAAGATCATGTGCCTATACCCTACCAGAGACGCTAGCCCCAAAGCCTCTCCAAGAGAGTCTCCGGTCCCTATTCCTGTGTCTGCACTGATGCTTCACAGCTGGAATAACACAACCAGGATGAGGCACCCGGCAACAGCCGTTTAAATAGTTGTGGGGGGAGCACGATGCAGCAGTTGTGTCATGACCTCTCCCCAGGCTGCCCCTGCCCTTGGAGCCAGACAGCCATGACACAGGAGGCTGGCCAGGGATTGCCACTGGGACTTGACCCTCAGACCGCATTGGAACATCCACGTGGCTGCTGGCACCCAGCGGATCTCTTCCCAGCTCTGCTCCCAGCCTGGGCCACAATACTCACACCCAGTTGGGTTTGGGGCTTATACTGAGTCAGCCTACTGGTCTATCATGGTCAGTACTGTCTGTACCGAGTATGCCGCATGACGGAGTGAGCTCCCGTCTCTCGTTTCAGCTCCTGCCAACCTAGCAGTTCGAAAGCAAGAAATTGCAAGTAGATAAATAGGTACCACTTTGGTGGGAAGGTAACAGCGTTCCGTGCACCTTGGTGTTTAGTCATGCCGGCCACATGACCACGGAAACGTCTTCGGACAGCGCTGGCTCTTCAACTTTGAAACGGAGATGAGCACCGCTTTCGAGCAAGGGAACCTTTACTTTTACCTTTTTTACTGTCTGTACATGTAGGGACAACTGCTAGAATTTTGAATGCTAAATACTGCAGGTGATATGAGATACCTTCAAGAGAAGAAATCATAAGTAAAAAGCTTGAAACTGCAGAAATGGACAACTTAGCTTTAGTGTTGAGAGGACAGACTGAAGAAAACTTTGAAACCACATGGTCAAGATTCTACAAACGGTTTGAGGAATATAATACATAAAATATATAGACATACAACCAATCTAGAAGGAAACAAAAACTTTATTTTTAATCGTATGCAAAAGATTTATACAAAAATACAAGGCAGAAATTGAAAGATACATAATTACATATCGTATGAGGCACCTGAATGGATAATTTAATGATGTTCGGAAACCCCCCAATGTATGTATGTATTTTTGTTTGTATTGTGTTTGTCTTTATTATTTTTTAAAAAGGTCAGTACTGTCTGCTATGATGGTCAGTGGTTCTCCAGAGTCTCAGGAAGAGGCAGGCCCATAACTACCGTGGGGCCTCCTGGGGCTTCCCCCACTTCCTGCCAAGGCCCCATGACTTCCTATGCAACCCAGCCCCCCACCGACTCTCTGGGCCACCTGAAGGACTCCCCACCGCCTCTTCCCTTCCCCACCTGCCAGTAGCCCTGCAGGCTCCATCTTGGGCTGGCGGTTCGGGGGAGGGGCTGGGGATGAACTGCAGGTGGCTCTAGAGAGGTCGAGATGCATGCCAGGGTTTCACCACTGTGCAGGGGATGGGAGGCAACGTGTGCACCGGCAAGCTCGCACAAGCGATGAACTGCTTGGAGCCGACTGAAAAAGCAGCCTTGGCGCTTGGTGTGTCTGGCTGAATACTCAGTTCTCCAGGCACTCTCAACAGAAGCTAAAGTGAGCCGCCAGCAGAGGCCAGTAGGGCCAGGGCAGGGGTGCAGCATGGCTGAGGCTGACAGATCTGGGAGGGGCACCTCTTCCTCCTCCTATTTTCCCTCCTCCTCCTCCTCCTCCTCCTCCTCCTCCTCCTCCTCTGCCCCCGCCTTGGACGACGCGCGGGAGCACATCTCTTCCTCCTCCTATTTTCCCTCCTCCTCCTCCTCCTCCTCCTCCTTCTCCTCCTCCTTCCTCCTCCTCCTCTTCCTCCTCCTGTGCCCGCGCATGGGAAGACCTCCTGGGGCAGGAGCCAGCCAGCATACATGAGTTTATTTTATTGTATTTTTACTTTCAGTGGCCCCCAACATTTAAAGGCCCACATTATCTGATCCTTTTAATTGGAGATGTGGGTGATTAAACCTGGGACCTTCTGCAAGCAAAGTAGAAGCTCTCCCTCTGAGCTATAACCCAACCCTATCTTTATTTCCTAAAAAAAGGGGGGGAAGGGTAGTAGAAATTGGCAGCGCCACACATTTTGATGTATGAGTCTAAGACCAATTTAAATGTTACTTCCTGTTTATGACAGTGGGTGGGAAGTGGGCCCACCCCACCCATTGTACAAAGAGAATTTGTATATCGATAAATGTGTGACACGGTCCTGAGTCTAGTAGAATCCTGCAGGCTGCATGATAACCCACCTTTCTTCCTTCACTGTTCCATGGTAAGAGCAGATCTGCAAAACTGTGTGTGCCCCCCCCCAAAAAATGCTATTTATACCATGTTGAATTTTGCTGTTCATTTGTTTTGGATAAAGAATCAAAAGCTTGGATGGAACCAAAAACTGGTCTCACCCTCTCCTGGGTAGCAGAACCCACACATTCTAGTGCAACCGCGGCAATCAAAACAAAGTCCAACATCACTGGCCAATCAGACCTGGTCAAAGGTTCGTTCTACATTTTAAATGCTGAGTATAATTCATCCACTGAGTTCTTCCAAAGGAAAATGTCAATGGGTACAGCTCCATACCATCCATTGCTCCCTCCATAGTTCCTACCAGTTCCTTGTCAGAGAGGAAAAGGCTGTGACCGAGATAGCCCACGCTAGCTCCATCTTGTCAGACCTCAGAAGCTAAGCAGGGTCAGCCCTTGTTCAGACTTGGATGGGAGACCATCAAGGAAGTCCAAGGTTGGTACCCAGAGGCAGGCAATGGCAAACCACATCAGTTTGTCTCTTGCCTTGAAAACCCTATGGGGTTGCCATAAGTTGGCTGCAACTTGCTGGTTGGGGGGGGAGCTAGCCATGTTCCTAGAAGCCGCACAACTAGAAGGCTGGAATGAGATGACGGATGGGGTCAGCCATGGTGTGGGGTGCACGTCATGCTTGTATACTGTTGATGCACTACCTGCACTAGTGGAAGGTCTCACCTGTGATCTAGTCACTGGCCACCCCCAAGAGTTCCAAAGATATGAATAAAGACTTAAACCATTCACAATAATGGAATGATACACGTGTTTCCTAGTCAAGTAGACTAGGGGAGAAATCAATGCTTTCATCAAGATACCTCCTTCCTCCTCACAGAAGCATTCTCATGGCATTCTGCCACAATTTGAGATGAATGGCAAGCTATCCTTCCCCTCATTCGCTGCATATTACTGTGAGTCTAACTTTTCTGTGCAGGTACTTAAAACAGGCAGCATCAGGGGAGCCTGTGGAATTACCTATTTAGAAGAATTCTCCGATGTGAAAACAATCCTAATTTGTAGCCACTCGAGCCTCCTGACACATTTTTGAATATAGGATGCGCTGGACAGAGGAATGTGGCTGAGAGATCTAAAGAGTAATTGTTCTTGCTTTTAACTCATTATGAATATTTCACATCCATAATTAAGGTAGAAACACTGGGTGACTTACCTGTGCAGTCAACACATTCTGACCCAGCGTGAGAGCTAAATATTAAGCCTACCATGGATTGTCCATCTTGGCTCTCTGGTGCTAATAATGTTTATTATTAGACATTAGACAATCAGTTTCCTCGATATATTCAAAGTCTTCCTAAAGGAAAATCAGCTAAGAGTTTAATCATATGACTGTATATCTGGGGAAAATGATTGTCCAATCCTAAGCGTGTTTTCTCAGAAACAGGATTGTGCCAAATCATCATTTTTATTTTTATTTTAAAAAGAAAACGTTTCAAAATTTGACCATACAGATTTGTAAATTACTTTTAAATCTGATATCAAACTCATGCAAAATATATATAATTGAGTAAGAACATTCTATATGAACATTCTAAATTTGGCCCCTTTAGTGTATGGACGCTTGAACTGTCAGTCAGAAGACGCTGGCTGGGTTGACTGGCTGCTTTGTGCAGTCCCGCCCAGCGTTTCAAGGTCTTTTGCATATGGAAGCTGATTGGACTTCACTGCATTCCACACCTCAAACTCACCCCCCTCCCCGCAAGGCAGTTGGAATGTCAGTTGCATATGGAACCTTCAAGGTCTTTTGCATATGGAAGCTGATTGGACTTCACTCCATTCCACACCTCATACTCCCCCCCCTGCAAGGCAGTTGGAATGTCTGGTGGTGTGTAGGTCCCAGGATCATGTTTTAAAAGCTGCCTGGGGGATTATGGACCATTCACACACTTTCCACCTTAACATACCTCATAGGGGGAGAGGAAAATGATGACAGCTGCTTTCCCTAGGCAGAGGCTGGGGGGGGGGGAGTAAACTTGAAGACAGGCAGATCAAGGTTAGGCTGATGACTGCCTGGAAAGGACATAGGGTTGCCAACTCCAGGTTGGAAAATTCCAGGATATTTTAGGAATGAAGCCTGCTGAGGGTGGGGTCTGAGGAGGAGGAGGAGGAAGAGGAAGAGGAGGACCTCAGACAGATACAATGCCATACTCCCCACCCTCCAAACAAGCTGTTGCCAGTCTCCAGGTGACAGCTGGAGAGCTCTTAAAGCTCTGGTGCTAATTCAAAGTGCTGCAATTTATCAACAGAGTAGTGTTTTGGCAAATCTTTAGGAATTGTTTGGTGCATTTACGATGAGGCACCCACCCAGAGCCTCTGGCATTTTCTCACTCTGCTGGCATCAAAACCCATTTAAGGCAAAATAAGAGGCTACTGAGTGGGGAGGAGATAAAGTTGCCAGCTTTAGGTATGGAAAATCCTGGAGATTTGAGGAGTGGAGGCCGAAGAGGGGGACATCAAACAGGTTACAGTGCCATAGACTCCACCCTCCAACCCAGCTATTTGCTCCTGGGGAACTATTGTTGCCAATCTTGGCCCAGCACCCATCAAACCATTCTCTTCAACCCCCTGCTGTGCAGCTGACTTTCCCCTAGGGTTGCCAATCTCCAGGTGGGACCTGGAGATCTCCCACTGCTACAATTGATCTCCAGATGACAGAGATCAGTTTCCCCTGGAGAAAATGGCTGCTTTGGAGGGTAGACCCTATGACATTATACCTACTGAGTCCTTCCGCCGCCCCCCCAATGCTGCCCTCTACAGAATCCACCCCCCAACACTCCAGGTATTTCCCTCCTTATAGCTGGCAACCCTACTTTCCCCTCAGTGCCTGTTGGTAGGCAACTAAGTTTGGTCCAGTCACCTACTTTGGCCTTTGGGAGAAACATATTGGGGGCAATCCTGATAGGGTTGCCAACTCCCGATGGGAAATTCCTGGAGATTTGAGGGATGGAGTCTGAAGAGGGTGAGGTTTGAAGAGGGGTGGGACCTCAGACAGGTACAATGCCATAGACTCCACCCTCCAAATCACTCAGTCCCTCATGGGGAACCATTGTTGCCAATCTCCAGGTGAGGGCAGGAGACCACTCAAAATTACAATTGCTCTGCAGAAGGGAGGGCGGAAGTCAGCTGAAGTCAAAGGGGCAGATAATGGTAGGTTGATGGTTAGCTGCGAAGGAGATGGGGTTGCCAACTCCAGGCTGGCAGATTCCTGGGGATTTGAGGGGTGGAGCCTGGAGAGGGTGGGGTTTGCGGAGGGGTGGGACATCAGACAGGTAGAATGCCATGGACTCCACCCTCCAAACCAGCCATTTCGTCCTGGGTAACAATTGTTGCCAATTTCCAGGTGAGGGCTACAGATCACTCAAAATTACAACTCTTCTTCAGGGACCAGAGATCAGTTCCTCTGGATAAAACAGTGGACTCTGTCATTATACCCTGCTGAGGTCACCACAGCAAAATGACACTGTTTGCCCAAAGCCAGAGCACTCCCCCAGAGCCTCTTTCTAGATCTCGTTGTATTTATTTCCACAACGGGCTTTACTGCTAGTGCAAAATAAAGAACAATGATTTTCAAATGTCTGTTGTTTTCAGTGCCTTCTCTAGCCTTTCTCCATCTATGGCCCCCCAATCAAATCACATGAGATGCATTGCCAAAAAGACATCACATATTGAATGGCTAGTACGTTCCAAAGTGTGGTGTTCTGATGTCACTCATTTTCAATGAAGAAAATCACATGGGTCAACACAGCCGGTCAGCTGAATGCACAGGCCCTGGACATTAAGAGAACCTTGTTCTACGGCTTTTGTTCTGTTCACAAAGGCTGTTTGAGAACAGCACCTGAGCCTCGGCAGAGTGTCGATGAAACACTGCTTCTTGAAACTTGTCAACTTTACACAAGCACCATTAAGAGTGGCATCTAGGGTTCCAGATGTTTTATTTTTTTAACTCCAAACAAGAAGAGAGAAATAAAATAAGTTTTTAGTTCACTGAAGCTCAGAGTCAGATTTTATACTCCAGAAAATACCTTCTAGGCAAAGCTCTTCTCTTGCTTCCTTCGCCCGGGAAGCTGTTTAAAGAGATGCTTTAAATCCTTTTTCTATATGTGGTAAAGGGGGGGCGGCAAGAGAAAAGTTCTCCACCCCTCCATTCCATTGTCTTTTTAAACTTTAAAGGGGCTTTAAGGATGGATAGTAGATTTTCTGATATTGTTGCTTTAAGATGTACTCACGGTAAGGGGTCATTTCATAGAAAAAGAGGTGCAGGAGCTCATTAGCATAACTCATTAGCATGACTTATTTGCATATGCCACACCCCCTGACATCACCGGAAGTGTGTCAGAAGGCAACACCTACCACTCAGGCTCCACTGGACTGTTTTGGATTGCTAGCTATTTGGGGTGGGGGGGAGAACATGCAGATCCACCCTCACAGAGGAGGGAGAGCTTGTACCTGAATAAAACTTGGTCTTAAAGGTGCCACTTGACTGTTTTGGATTAGGAGGGGGAGCTTGTACCTGAATAAAACTTGGTCTTAAAGGTGCCACTGGACTGTCTTGGACCGGGGGGGGTGGGTGGGCTCTGCAACTTACCTGGTTGCTTCTTGCTCCTCATGGCCCGACTGAGGGCTGCTGGGAGCAGGGAGCGGGGCTTGTTGCATGTGCCCACCCCCTGGGCTCCTTACTGCCGGAGCTTCACTCCTGTGCACTCCCGCAGGAAATGACCCCTGTTCATGGTGTTATACTTCAGCAATGTTATGGATGAGGTCCCAGATTCTCCCCCCTCCATCGGGGCAGTCACAACCAGTGTTCCCTCTAAGCTGAGTGAGTGTGATCTAGCTCACAGTTTTTTAGCCTCCTGCCAACCTAGCAGTTCGAAAGCAAGAAATTGCAAGTAGATAAATAGGGACCACTTAGGTGGGAAGGTAACAGTGTTCCGTGCGCCTTGGTGTTTAGTCATGCCGGCCACATGACCACGGAAACGTCTTCGGACAGCGCTGGCTCTTCGGCTTTGAAACGGAGATGAGCACCACAACCCTAAAGTCGGATTCGACTGGCTTTCGAGCAAGGGAACCTTTACCTTTAAGAAAATAAAAGATGTTTCTGCTCACAATCAACTTCCTTATACATTTATATTCAAGATGTTGAATTTAAAACTTGTTCTCATTCTGTGTCTGGATTGCAATGCATTTATGCTTATGCCTGTTTATTGAAGAAGAAACTCCCAAGAAATCTCTCTCCTCACCATTTAATGACCTGCCTATACAACTAAACAGCTACTTGTTTGTGACAAACTATCTTTTGTTTATATTTATATAAAGTTTACTTATTCCTCTTGCCTCTTTACCTTCTGTGCCCTAAATCTGATACCATACGAGACCATTTTGCCTCATATAAGTAAAATAAAGCAAAATAGTGTGTTAGTTTTGAACGACCATCAGCCTGTGTCATTATCAAACAATGACAAAAGAAGGAATTTTAGACAGTCCCTCTACACATGGACATCACCGGATGGGCAACACCGAAATCAGATTGATTATATAATTTGCAGTCAAAGATGGAGAAGCTCTATCCAGTCAGTAAAAACAAGACCTGGTGCTGACTGTGGTTCAGATCATGAGCTACTCATTGCAAAATTCAGACTTAAACTGAAGAAAATTGGGAAAACCACAAGGCCATTCAGGTTTGACCTAGATCGCATCCCTGATGAATATACAGTAGAGGTGAAGAATAGATTCAAGGGTCTGGATTTGATAGATAGAGTGCCTGAAGAACTATGGACGGAGGTTCGTGACATTGTACAGGAGGCAGCAATCACCACCATCCCAAAGAAAAAGAAATGCAAGAAAGCAAAGTGGCTTTCTGATGAGGCTTTACAAATAGCAGAGGAAAGAAGGAAAGCGAAAGGCAAAGGCGAAAAGAAAAGATTTACCCAACTGAATGCAGATTTCCAGAGAACAGCAAGGAGAGATAAGGAGGCCTTCCTGAATGAACAATGCAAAGTAATAGAGGAAAACAATAGAATGGGAAGGACTAGAGATCTCTTCAAGAAAATTGGAGAAATAAAGGGAGCATTCCATGCAAAGCTGGCCATGATAAAGGACAAAAACGGTAGGAACCTAACAGAAGCAGAAGAGATTAGGAAAAGATGGCAAGAATACACAGAAGAACTATACAAGAAAGACCTCGATGTCCTTGACAACCACGACGGTATAATCACTGACCTCGAGCCAGACATCCTGTCCCTTGGACTGCAAGAAGAACAAATCAGTCAATCCTCAAAGAAATCAACCCTGACTGTTCCCTGGAAGGCCAGATAATGAAACTGAAGCTAAAATACTTTGGCCACCAAATGAGAAGGGAGCACTCACTGGAGAAGACCCTGATGCTGGGAAAGATTGAAGGTCAAAGAAGACGGGGACGGCAAAGGATGAGATGGTTAGACAGTGTCATCGATGCAACGAACATGAAGTTGAGCAAACTTCAGAGGATGGCGGAAGACCGGAAGGCCTGGAGGGAGCTGGTCCATGGGGTCGCAAAGAGTCGGACTCGACTGTGCGACTGAACAACAACAACAACAGATCCCTAAACTGGGTCAGCATATGTCTAAATGCATTTAAACAAGTGGGTGGGATAGAAAAACAAAGAAGATTGAAAAGGGGCTGCCTAGGGGCCAAGAAGCAGATAAAGAGATCCTGGAAATTCCCATAGGGACATACAAAGCCTGTGATGTCCCACTTTGAGTGTGAGGAAGTCTGTGTCCAGGAATTGTGGTACTATGCATTTATCTGTTTAACTAGAGCAGGAATCCTCAACCTTGTAGTGCCTGCAGGCACTTAGGAATCCAGTGGGTGCCACCACAAAATGGCTGCCAGAGAGCCAGGGCCAAAGTTGGGAGGTTCCACAAAACTTTTGCAGGTTCCAAGCCAAGCATCCTCCTATGATGGAGGCTGTGAAGAAATGCATGTTCTTCTGGGAGGTTGGCAAGGAGCAAAGCCTCCACGTTGCATTTTAACAGTTTTTATTTGTTTCTCTGGGTAGAGAACAAGCTGGGAAAGAGGAAGTCCATCAATGGCTTTCCAGAGTCACCTCTTAAGAAATGCTAATGGGTCTAGCTAGCATCCCCCCCCCCAGCAGGAAACAGATTTTGGATGACTTTAAGCTAGAACAGCTCCAGGGATAATCTCCAGGAAGGAGCTGGAGGAAACACTTCTCTGACCTGGCTTGACTGGGTCAAGAAGGAGGGGGAAATAGGGGTGATAAAAACTCCTTGCTGCTGGAAGGAGATCTCTCTTTCTTTTGGGATGCTGCATCCAGGAGAACTCTGAGCTGAGGTCTGTAAGCAGGCAGCCATTGACCATGTGCTTCCCTGGGAGAACTGAAGCAAGCTTTGAGGTAAGGGTAACTCTGTAGAGATCAGGGACATCTAAGCTAAAGAGCTTGTCCTATATTTTACCATCTTATAGGACATGTATACAGTGTCAGAGGATTTGCATTTTTAGCCATTTCTTTTGTATCCCTTGTTCATATCTGGTGCTTTGCTAAAAGAATGCTTGTAAACATTTTCTTTTTAATAAATACTTAATAACTTTTGATGCTGGGGGCGGTTCTCTGTACCACGTAGACCTCCACCATCTCAGACACTCTATTTTAAAAGGGGTGCTGGGGAGGAGGGCAGGCAGTTGGCAAGTGGCTATTAGTGCAGGGTTGCCCAATACAGCGGACTGTCCCCATGATGACCAGGTGCCGGACAGCAGGAGACACAGGGGAGCCTCAGAACTTGGAAGGAAAGCTGGAAGTCCTGATCCTCCCAGCAGAAAACCCCTACAACGATCAAGTGGTGGTGGCAAGCTACCCAAGAGTGGAAAAAAGGCCCTCCAGAGCATTGGAAACAGAAAGAGTAGAATAGGGCCTGCAGGCCAGAGCCAGGCCTGTTCTGCCACAGAGGCATCTATTTCTGAAGGAGTGCTTGCTCCCAACACAAAGACAATGCCTCCTGGGCTTTTCGGAAGCACCGACAAGGCAGAGAAAAGCAGGCACTAGCGCTTTGCTTTTGTGGAAAATACACTGGTTCAAGTTTGCAAAGAAAGCAGAGGGTTTGCTCCTTGTATGGCTGAGAGGTTTGTACATGCAGAAACATTTTGTACAATCCTTTGTCCATGGCCAAGCCAAGGATGATTATGATGCCTCCGCCTGGGAGGAGATGGATGCTTTTGCCAGTCCTAAAACTGATAGGGAAGCTCTATGCTTTTTTTCTGTTCCTTTCAAGATCCTCTGGGTTTTATTCCCAAGACTCAAGAACTAGACAAGTGTCAGGAAATGCACTATGGCACCACTGGGCACCCTGATGGAGATCAGTGATCTAAAGCAAGCCCATACAACATGAGGGGCTTTTCTGCATTCTCATTTTCCTTGCTTGTAAGTTCTTATTTCTGGGGGGGGGGGTTTGTCTGTTCTGTATGTGTTTTGCTCCCTCTACTGGTTGATTTGATATTACACCAGTTTATGTCTGGCATAAAAAAACCCCACAGTTTAAATCTGCAGGAAAGAAATAGGAACTTACAAGTGAAGAAATTGAGAATGTAGAAAAGCCTGAGGACTGCAAGATGATTTCCAAATACCCATGATTTCCACCTTTACCCACATCTTGAGTTAGAGAAAGGTCTTCAAAATGATTTAAATTGTGCCCTGCTAACCCAGAGAGCCTGTTCACCAAGGTGAATTATCTGGAGACGCTGATAGTCTTTGTGTATTTTCAGGGGCTTGCAATGCATTTGGGGGGGGGCAGTGAAAAACAACCTCTCTTCAGAAATGCAACTTCTCTGACTTTTTTTTTTCTTGAGCGAAAGTTTTCCATTTTTACCTTCATTTCTTTTGTTTACCTTTAAAGCCATCTGCATGAGAGGAGGATTTTTTTTTGGTTGCTTCATCTGTTCCCTGTGCTGATTTCCCATTTGTTTATGTGTTTATGACAGCATAATCATTTCCACAGCAACTGAGATCGTGACACAGGGTGGAGGAAGGGCGGCAGAAAGATGTATGATGTGCATGTGAAGTGAATTATGCGCCCACTTTCTCTCTCACACACACATACTGCATGTCTTATGAAGTCCAGAAAACACACTGCAAGAGAGCTTCTTTGATCAAGGAACAGGATGGTCTGAAATGGAAAGACACACATCCCTTCTTTGTGTGTCTCCTGTTTTCTCTTTTTTAAAAGAAATAAATGCAAATATCAGTGGAATATGGAACAAATGCATGCAGCACTGCAAAGGCCAAGAGAATATATATGTACTGGGGTGTACTGAGGAGGGGGCTGTATGAGGGGAGATGCAGGGTTGCTAGCCTACTGATGGCAACCAGCCGGAGTATTTGGAGGTGGGGGATGATGTTGAAATGTCACTTCCCATTTTTATCCAGAAGCTATGTCTAGGAATTCCCGCAGCTCTATGGTTTTTACCATACAGATGGGTAAATTCCTAGAGCAACGTTGCAACACTCCTGTTTACAAATCAGAAGTACAATAATAATGATGAGAAATTGCTGTAAAGTTCACAAATCACAATGAATAGACAATAATAACTAGTACAGAATTGACGCTTGATGATGTTTATAATTTCTATGTTTTCAGAACACAGGACGTCAAATACGGAAGGTGAGCGATACGAACATCTCGAGTGGTTGTTCATTTCGAGACAACTCTTTTTCAACCAAATTCAGTTCTCTGGTTGTCTTATTGTGTTTAGCTGTGATATCAATCTTATCCAACATCCGTAAAGCACATAGGCTAACAAGTTTTAACAGCACAAGGGCTAACAAATTCTAAATTCGGACAACAAGTCTGAACATCATCAAGCGTCAATTCTGTACTAGTTATTATTGTCTATTCATTGTGATTTGTGAACTTTACAGCAATTTCTCATCATTATTATTGTACTGCTTTGAATTGCTGGTCCCCCTTGTATATATTTGTATACAAATCAGAAGTGACATAATGGTGTAGTTTCTGCTTTTTGCTCCTGCTGGAATTTGCCTGATGCCCCCAGGCAAATGGCAGGGCTAGGAGAGAGTAATTCCAAGAAAGGAGGACTCCAAAAAGGGATTATGCAAAATAGGGGGAAGGCTGTTTTGGACTGAGATCATTAGATGTAGTGTTGCCTGTAACAGGTGGAGACTTTTCTAGATATGTGGAGTTGTACAGAGATATGGTTGTGTGGTCAGCAAACAAGAACTCGTGGGCACTCCATGAAATTGCTGAGCGTTCGGGTTAGAAAAGATAAAAGGAAGTACTTCTTCACCCAAAGAGTGATTGACACATGGAATTCACTGCCACAGGAGGTGGTGGCGGCTACAAGCATGGATGGCTTCAAGAGGGAATTAGAGAAGGATATGGAGCAGAGGTCCATCAGTGGCTATTAGCCACAAGGTATAGATAGGAACTCTCGGTCTGGGACAAGTGATGCTCTGTATTCCTGGTGCTTGGGGGGGAGGCAACAGTGGGAGGGCTTCTAATCTCATGGCCCCACTGCTGACCTCCTGATGGCACCTGGTATTTTTGGCCACTGTGTGACAGAGTGTTGGACTGGATGGGCCATTGACCCGATCCAACATTGGCTTCTCTTATGTTCTTAAGTGTACCCTAGGTACATGTAGCCAGGGCCCAATTAAGATACTGCTGAAGTCCTAAACTAGGTTAAGAGGTTCCAAAAGTTAAGATTAAGAGCTCCCCCCCAAAAAAAGTGTATAATTCTAATATGGAACTTTCATAGTTTCTTTTAATATTTAGAGGCCCCTTACCACTGGAGACCTAAGCTTTATGTGTAGCCCTCAACCAGTGATAATACACACATGGCCCCAGTCCTCACCTGCATGTGATTGCCAGCTTGTGAGCATGGAGCTTGTAAGTTTAAGACGTGTATATGTGAAGGTACATGCATGATCAGGAAGGCTGGTTTTGTCAAACATTCTTAGAAACATAGAGTTGGAAGGGACCTCCAGGGTCATCGAGCCCAACTCCCTTGCACAATGCACGAAATTCACAAATACCTCCCCCCTACACCCCTAATGACTGCTGTTTCATGACCAGAAGATGACAAAAAAACCTCCAAGATCTCCAGCCAATCTGGCCTGGAGAAAAATTGCTTCCTGACCCCAGCGTGGTGATCAGCATTTCCCTGGGCTTGTAAGAAAGGGCCAGAAGAACTAAGCACTGATCACACTTTTGGAGCCCATCCTCATATAGTTGTTATGCGCAGCAACTCCATGCTCACAAACTGACCCTCATGCATCAGTGGGACCAGCATGCTTATCCCTGCTACGCCTCTATGAGCGAATTGGCATAAAAATATATGAAGAGGGCAATTCTGTGTGCATATAGCTCACTTTCCACTTGGAACCGCATCCCTAGGACAATAGCTCAAATGCAAGCGGCTAACCTTCCTTCCACCGCCTCTTCCTTTGCGCCTATGGAGCTGCTGGCTTATGTTCAACACTATATAATACACATGCTAAACATACTCTGAAAGCAATCGAGAGAGAGAGAGAAAGAGACGTAGATATAGTTTGACAACCAGCAATCAGATTGTGTTGAGCAGTTCCTTACAGGCAGAGATTTCTCCTCCTGGAAATCCTGTTAGAAAAAAAAGCCAGTCAGCAGCAGATTGTCTTCTGTAAGAAGTGAGGCTTGATTGAGAAAGCTAAGTTCTGCAGTGTTCTGAGGTGTAGGGGCACTAGATGGATCAGGCCCCTTGGCCCCTCACTAATTGCTTACTTGGAAGCATTATAGCTGCAGAAATGATCTATTTGTTGGGAAGAAATAAATGCTCAAGATGGAAACATGCAGAATAAAATTGCCAGCAGAACAGGACACTGACTGCTTCGCCTCCATGTCTGAAAATAACCGCAGCAGAGGGACGGAAAATATTCCCACACCTATGCCAGGTAAATAAAGTGTAGTATGACCATGCTGGAAAAATGGAGAATCTGGGGCTCTTGTGTGTATGTCATCTCCTCTAATGCAAGTTTAATATCTGGCTTTTTAAATTCGTATGCAAGCAGCTCAAACTGCAGGAGATGGAAAATCAAAAGCTAGTGGGAGACTCAGTCCACATCTGAGTTGTACATTCCTTCAGCTGCTTCGCATAAAATACACTCTTGCCCAATTACAGACTCAGAGACCCTGTTCATGGACACTGTATCATATCTACGTTGCTCACGGATAACACACCGTCCTTGTTGCAGGTATTTAAGCCTAAATAAGTCCAGAAAATCCAAACAAGGGGAAAAGACTAGTGTCACAGGAGTCCCAAATATACAAATTCCACTAGTAGAAAACACCATCAAAGATTGCCAAAACAATATATTAAACAATTATAAGTTGGTGGTGTCACAACAACAACAACATTAAATCATACCGTAACTATAATAAGGCATAAGATACAATATTTCCTCCTTTGAAGATAAGACATAAAGTCCATGTACTCAGTGTAGCTTGATAACTTGATAGGAGGAGTCCACATAGTCATCACATATTCCAAACAGCCTTTGCGAAGATGCCCGTTCTAGATATTTGGAAGTTGTTTGGCAAGAGCCAAAGGGCTCTTTGCCCTTGACTCACAGCCTGTGGCCTAGAATGGGAAAGGTTGCTAGGTCCCCCCTGGCCACTGGAGGGAGATGGGGGTGGCTGGTTCAGGCCAGCGGATGTAGGTCCAGACTTGAATACTGAGTTGTTTAACTTTTTGTCTAAATTATATATGGATAGAGATACCTCAGTAAAAAGGTAAAGGTAAAGGTTCCTTTGCTCGAAAGCCAGTCGAATCTGACTCTAGGGTTGTGGTGCTCATCTCCGATTCAAAGCCAAAGAGCCAGCGCTGTCCGAAGATGTTTCCGTGGTCATGTGGCCGGCATGACTAAACACCAAGGCGCACGGAACGCTGTTACCTTCCCACCGAAGTGGTACCTATTTATCTACTTGCAATTTCTTGCTTTCGAACTGCTAGGTTGGCAGGAGCTGGAACTAGAGATGGGAGCTCACTCCATCATGCGGCACACTCGGGTCTCGAACTGCTGAACTACTGACCTTCCACAGCCTGCAGTTCAGCATCTTCACCACTTGAGCCACCGCAGCTCCATGATACCTCAGTAATCAGCCGTAAATCCTCAATGGGGAGAAAAGCAATGTAAAAATATTTATATGAATAAAGACAGATAAATCGATGTATCATTTCCATACTTTCACATTCAGCAATCATACATGTGGCCTACATATTTATTTTAGGGTTGCCAACCTCCAGGCAGTGCCCTGGAGATCTCTCACTATTACAACTGATCTCCGGGCAGCAGAAATCAGTTCGCCTGGAGAAAATGGCCTCCCTGAAAGGTGGACTGTATGGTGCTGTATCCCATTGAAGTCCCTCTGCTCCCCAAACGCTGCCTTCTTCAGGCTGCACCCACAAAATCTCCAGGTATTTCCCAACATGGAGCTGGCAACCCTAATTTATTTAGATACTCATACCCTACTGTTCTCCAAGATGGGCCCTCAAAGCAGCTTATAGTGTCATCATCCTTTGGTCTGTTTTGTACTCACGACAATACTCCTGTGAGATAGGTCAGGTTGAGAGAGCATTACTGGCTCAAGGTCACCCAGTGACTGGGAGCTGAAATAGGGCGATTGTAAGCTCTTGGAGGATTGGCTACATTAGGGGTGTGTCGCCTAATATGCAAAGGAGTTCCTGCTACAAAAAGATCCTTGTCAAACCTTTATGGCATGCTAGTTTCATTGACTGGCCACTGACTGACACCACCACCATCTTACTTCCTCCATTTTCCTCTGTGTCTTTCCCCACCAACAGCATACACACTCACCTGCCCCTCGGCCACGTTAGGTGTTGTTTAGTTAAAGATCTAAGGCTGCGGTCAGATGTGCCAATTGGTGTGGAGGGGAAGCGCCTCTATTTCCTGCGGTGGAATTTGACTCGCAGTTGTGCGATCACACATCCCTTTGTACTGCGGGCTTAGCCTGTCACTGTGTGATCAGACGCAACGTGCGGTTGAGTGTGGGGGGGTTGCCTTTTGTTTCCCATGCACATAAATGAGGAATCACACCCCCGCACTCAGGGTTCCCCATGGAGTATGTGGATATGTGCATACTGCTAAGCAAGGGGGGGGAATGGTGCCGAGTCGGGATGGAACGAGCAGACCATCCTGACGGCTTGAGTACGTGTTTGAGTGATCAGACAGGGGAAAGTCCACTGGTGGCCCCATGGCAAGCATCAGGACCGGACTTTCCCCGGTGTTTTTTGACTCCGTTTTTGAGGCGGGGCAGCATGGGGTGCCGACGGCTGTGGGACATTTCCCAGCAATACTCCCTCTAAGCTGTGGAGTCTTGTGAGCAAAAATTCCGCTTTGTGAATGACTGAGCGAGCGATTTGGCAACAGCATAAATGAGTTTGCTCCGGAGCCCACCTTCCTGAGCTAAGACAAAAATCTGTGAGCCAGAGTCTAAGAAACTGTGAGCTAGCTCACACTCACTCAGCTTAGAGGGAACACTGTTTCCCAGATGTTGCTGTCTGGTCGTGCCCTTTAGATCCATTAGGCATTTGCAGCTGACCGGATCTAAAGGCATGTCTGACCGCAGACTGAGTAATTAGAATGTCATTGTGAAATGAACTCCCTGACCTGGGTGGCCCAGGCTAACCCAATCTCATCAGATCTCAGAAGGAAGATCATCCGAGGAAGACCAGGGTTGCTACGCAGAGGCAGGCCACGGCCAACCACCTCTGTTCATCTCTCGCCTTGAAAACCCTGCAGGGTCTCCATAAATCAGCTGTGGCTTGATAGCACTTTCCACCACCCCCAGGAAGTGAACAGGGGCACCAGCCCTTCATAGGGCTAATTTGCTTGCAACTGCCCTGGCCCACCCTGGCCACCAATATCATTTCTTCCCTTTCCACCAGTGATTCTCTGTCTTCTGCTTTGGATGCAGCACAGAGAAGCAGCCGTCTTATTCCAGCCTGTCCATGTACGATGTGTTTAATGAGAAAGCAGTGACTAGAGCAAAGGGCCTCTGAAGACCATCCAAATTACTAACTCTGTCTCTACTCCAAGTGGGTAGAGGGCAGAAGTTACACACCTGAGCATCATGCGGATCTCACATCAGCCAGGACCTCATTAGAAAGCCTTATGCAAGCCACACCGTTTCTGCTTCAGTCTCCAACTCCCATATGGGCATAATTTTATTTATTTATTCAAAACATGCACATTTGGTCTGCAAATTTGCCACTGGGGGGGTACGGGGGAAGCAATTTATAGAGTACTATTGATTTAAAACACATCATAATCCCAAAATAACCAAGGTTCCAGACGATAGATGTGTTCAAAGGCATTTAAAGCCAGCAGAGTGAAACTAAGCAAAGCCACATATGTAGCAAAAGGAAACCGTGGGATCCAATCAACCACATATGATTAAACGAGGCATCAGCTTCACGCCAGCTTCATTAAAACACAGAACCAAAATTAACTACAGTGAATCGAAAGCCCGCCTACACAAAGCAGTCTTCACCAGTTTGTGGAAAGTTAGTGACGACGGTGCCAAATATGCCACCTGGATAGCATTGCCATACTCTGGGTGGTTCCAGCTACAAATGGACCACAGTGACTCTGGGTGGTGGCTGTAGATCTCCTGGGGTTATTTACAACTGATCCTCCTGCATCAGAGGACGGTACCCCTGAAGAAAATGGTAATTTGGAAGGTGGATTCCCTGGCATTATACCCTGTTGAAAAGCCTCCCCTCCCCGCACTCACCCTCCTCAGGCTCTGCTCCAAAAATCTCCAGGTATTTCTCAGTCTAAACCCTGCAACCCAACACCTGGATGAAGGAACTGCATCATCTCAGGGCTACCACCAACAAGGCCTTGTAACATTTCACCTCCCACTGAAATTCGGGAAGTGGTGTCATGCAGAGCAGAGTCTGTCCGGATGAACTCGATGTGTGAGCCAGGCTCCTGTTGGAGGAGGCGATCTTTAAGGTACTTTTATCCCACATCATCTAGGGATACAATATTCGTCGTTTATTCTACAGGGCTGTCACAAGAACTGCTGCAGCAGTGCGAGTGCAGTGGTTCCAGCATTTGCGAGATGCTTTATCAATGCTTCTTACTGCATGTATTGGTATTCCTACAGAATTCCAAAGGGATGGGAACCTGTAGTCAGAACAAGATGTATCTGGCTTAGAGTATTTGAAGCACAGACAGTTGTCAATAGCTGCAAGATCCAGCTTCTTATCAACACAATTGCCTTTAGCATTGATTTCCAAGCTGAAGTTTCAACGAGGCTGCACTATTATGATTAGCCTCAATCAGTCTATCTTCATGCATTTAGGAGAGCTGTAATTCTAGGATTCAATTTAATACACACCATATAGATGCAAATGTTAGTCTGAAGTGATGTCAGCAGGTGGGATAGAGGAAGAGATGGTTTAATAAGAGAACCTGACAAAAGTACATTGACTTGTACAAAACCAGCCAAAGCTTATCTCCCTAAATGAACCGAACCCTCTGTTTCAATAGTGAAACTCCTGGAAACAGAGATCTGGTTTTCCAAACAGAACTAGCAAGGCCAGTATTATCTGCTCTGACTAGCAGTGGTTCTAGGGTTGGGACATTCCTGGAGATTTCAGGGTGGAGCCTGGAGAGGGTGGGGTTTGGGGAGGAGAGACATCAGTTGAGTGTAATGATATAGAGCAGGGGTGTCAAACATGCAGCCCAGGGGCCAGATCAGGCCCCTGGAGGCCTTCTATCAGGCCCGCAGTGGAACTGGCCATCTCCCGCTTCCAGTTCTGCTGCTGCTGCATCATAGCTTGTTTCGCCAGACTCTCTTAATCACTCGGCCATTTCATATTTTAACCTGGGTCCTAGACTCAGAACTCTGAGCATGAGATTTCTGTGGTGAATGCCAATAAATCAAAAGTAGGTTTGCAGCTTATGGATACACACTTGAATAGCATACTCAAGATTGCAACAGCACAGACATTTTGATGCAATAATTCAGAGCAAGAGATGTCAGTTATCAGATACTGTTAAATAAACAAAAGATTGCAAGTTAAAAAAATCCCTTTGTGCTTGTGTCCTTTATAAAGTTTATATCTCCGCTCCCTGGCATTACATTTTATGACACACACGGCCCGGCCCAACAAGATCTCATTTATGTCAGATCCAGCCCTCATAACAAAGGAGTTTGACACCCCTGGGAGTCTGCCTTCCTAAGCAGCCATTTTCTCAAGGGGGGCTGATCTCTGTGGTATGGGATACCAGGTGATCTCTAATTCTGGGTGATCTTTGTAACCCCATTCTCCAGAGTCGCAGTCTTTCACATCACCTATGACCAGATCAGTGTTCCCTCTAAGCTGAGTTAGTGTGAGCTAGCTCACAGGTTTTTTAGCCTCTGGCTCACACATTTTTGTCATAGCTCAGGAAGGATGTCTCCAGAGCAAACTAATTGATGCAGCAGCCAAATCACTTGCTCACAACTTTGATGCCAGGAGCTCACAAAGTAGAACTTTTGCTCACAAGACTCCACAGCTTAGAGGGAACATTGGACCAGATCTCTTTAAATTGGGGGTGCTAGGACTGAACTTGGGACTTTCAGAATACAAGGCAGATGCACTGTCACTAAGCCACAGCCCCTCTCTGCTTGGGTATTTGGCAACATAGCTGGTGCTAAAAAGAGGAAAATTAAAAAGCCAGGCTTCTGTCCCAAAGAACTTACAGTCTAACTTTGGGCAGTAGGGCAGAGATGAAAAGGAGGGGAAGAAGAGACAAGAGTAACAAAGGAAGAAGGTGGGCAAATACAGTTGATTGGATTTAGCTGGGAAGACGGGCTTCATGCCCAAAGTCTTGTGAGAAAGTTAGGTTTTGTGAGAAAATCATGAGTCAACTCCATCAAATTACTCAGATGATGAGCCAACACCAGCTGCCAAGAACCACACATAGAAGGATGCTTGGTTTGTGGCCTCACAACATTTTGATATTGGCTGAGCACCCCTATGGCAGCCATTTTATGGTGGTGACCACTACCCTATGGTTGACAGCCCCCTGGTTGGGGTGGGGATACTCCACCCCCAGCTGGCATCTTTTGTCACTGCTCTGAGAAAAATAAATTTCAAATTACTTGGCTATGCAGAGCTATTTCCTTCCAGGATTGCCTCATTTGTGACATCACCATCTCGGTGGATTTTGATCAGAGAGGCAGGGAAGGATGTGGGCAATTTGCTTCTCTGCCTATGTTTTTAAGGGAGACCGATCCACCAACAAATATTCCACAAATGCCAACAACTAAGATGAACTTCACTGCCTTAAGCAGGTGGATTGTCTAGCTGATGCTGCGTAGCATTGTATAAATGCCAAGACCATATTCTCCCTCTCGGACACATGCTCGCATTTTCCATTTAACATCAGTGGGAGACTGCCCGTACTTTCCCATCTTGAGGAATCATCCAGGATCCCCACCGATGTTCACTGTGATGGAGAAGCCAAACGAAAGCTAGACTTGCAGTGCCATCCTCAGCAGAGCTGTGCCCTTCTTAGTCCATTCACATTGACATCAGTGGTTTTAGAAGGAAGAAGACGAGATTGGATTTATACTCCGCCCTTCACTACCCAAGAGAGTCTCAGAGCAGCTTACAAACTCCTTTCCCTTCCCCTTCGCACAACAGACACCCTGTGAGGTAGGTGGGCCTGAGAGACCTCTGACAGAAACTGCTCTTTTTCAAGAACAGCTCTTATCAGAGCTATGGCTTGCCCGAGGTCATCCATCAGGTGCAAGTGGAGGAGTGGGGAATCAAACCCGGTTCTCCCAGATTAGAGTCCGCGCACTTAACCACTACACCAAACTGGCTGTTTAGGTTGACACTGTGTGTATGGGAGGAGTGGGGGTTCCTAATTCGTAAGCCTAAAGCAGTGATGGTGCTGATATTACAAAATTATTTCAGACATCATGACAGGGAAATATGGGGTGAAGAAATAAAAATAGCCCATGTAGCAGGCAAAGCAGAACTATTTCAGATGCATGAATTCCTTCTTCCTCAGGTTGGTGTCTGCCACATCCTGCCATTTGTGCAGTGACAGTTGCGCTTGTGTTTGGGTTCTGCGTAATTCTAATGTCATATGTGCAGCGATCCCGCAGTCTATTTCTTGCACACATCTGCCCTTTGGCGTCAATAGAGAGACGTTTCAGAGCCAACTGTTAGAACTCAGAGGAAGTCAGTGGCAGAGAAAAGGCTATAGGCTGGGTTTGCACTGCAGGCTATGACAAGCCACTATACATCCAGAAGCCTTAGAGTGACTGTAGCAGCTCTTGTCAGAAGCCTCACAGTGACTGTAGCAGCACTTGTCAGAAGCAACTGCTGCAGGCACCACTTAAGAAATCAAATCTAGCAGTAATACAACCTCTAATTTGAACACGGACACTGCTACCAGTTTTGGGGAAGCTAGGAGTTCAGGAACCCTTTCATGGACTCCCAACTGTGATCATTGCAGAGGGAGAGAAACTGGCAGGGATCCCAATTGCATCAAGAAAGAGAGACAGTTGTTATTATTATTTTTTAAAAACTCATTTATTGAACTTCAAACCCAAAATGTAAAACCTTCCCAACATATTAGAATCTGGTATGCAACATATAAAATTGTCTCATAATTCTTGATTCAATACTTATAATTCAATGTACAGTTTACGCCCAAACAAATAAGGAATATATTCCAGCTACTGACATAAAGGTTCCCAGACACCGACAAGCAGCCTCGACCCTTGGTAAACCATAGGTATATATCTTTCTTGGACCTATAGCTGCTAGCATACCTACTGATGTACCTATCACGTATGACTACCAAACTAGAACTGACTAGAACTGGCTCAACATACCGACCCAAATCCATCCCCTTCCTTCTATCTCTGGGGTCAGGAAGCTCACCAAAGGTAAAGGAGAGTCAAGGAAGTTAGATTCAGATACCCTATCTATTTTGATTCTGATAGTGACACCACTGACTTCTGGAATGTATAAACATTCTCTAAGGCAAAAGTCTTGTGCAGAGTTATCAGTACCAGAAGGCCACAGCACCAGGAGAGTCCTGAAGCCTCCTGGGAAACCAAACCAGAGATTCAACTATAGAGGCTAATTTACCAGTTTGGTGTTGTGGTTAAGTGCGCGGACTCTAACCTGGGCCTCGAGTTCCAGTAGGAGTGGCACAAGCCACCTGAGGATCGACCTGGAGGGCAAGAGATCCAGGAAGCCTTTAGGGATTTATAACACTGGCTCCAAGTGGAGACTGTTGCTGAAAGGCTAGTTTAATTGCATGTTTGTGTTCAGTGTCAATATTTAGTTTTCCATAGATCTTTGGAACAGTTTGTTGGCGTGGAGGGTAACAAAATATGAAGACAGATACGAGCCGCCGATTACTGCGGCCACGTCTATACTGTAGTATAAACTGTCTTGCTGAGAAGTTCCTGCCAGAAGTATACAGTAATCCGAGTTCCATGGGACAAATGCTAATGGAATGTCTCACCGCTTGCAGCTGAGACATGTCCTTGGGAATATCCGGAGCCTATCTGGATGAGTATGATTAATGTCTCTTGAACTTAGGTTTTCAGGGGCTCAGGTAGATTTTTTTGCTTCCTGAGATCATATAAAACCAGGGACTCCTTTGGGTAGTGAAGGGTAAGGTATAAATCCAATCTCTTCTTCTTCTTCTTCCCGTAGAAATTCAAGTATCATAGGTTTAACAGAGGACCAAGGCTCAACCCAGGCCCTAATTCCACAACACCATGGGTTGCAATAAGCCCAGATGAAAACTTTGCTGCCACATACACCCTGAGAACACAATCACTGGACCTAACGATATCAGCTACACCATTTCAGGCTCATCCACTTGCTCATCTTCTAACAAGGTATATACTATTAAATGTCAACAACACCCTTTAGTTCTCTACATAGGGAAAACAGATAAAACCCCACACCCAAGGATAAATGGACACAAATCTGACATCAAGAATCACAAAATGGAGAAACATGTAGGAGAACACTTCAGCCTTCCAGGACATTCAATGGGGGACCTCAAAGTAGTTGTTTTATTGCAAAGACTAAAACAGGAGACTGCTGAGTTACAAGTTATTACAACACTCAGGAAAATTGGCTCCCCAGGGCTTAACAGAGATATTGGTTTCTTATCTCACTAGACATGCTCATGTCATTCAGTTCTCGCATCTGTTTGTAAACCCCTTTAAGGTGCTATATGCTAATTTGCTGCTTGTCACAGGTCTTACCAATCAGCTTCATCCTGCCTTAGCTGTATTTACTGCACAGCTATTTCTGCATCTTGACTCTAATTGGCATTTCCTGGCAACACCCTCCTCACCTTCTACCTGTATGTAATGGTTGGTGACTTCTATTTCAATGTATCTGTAGAAGTGTGCATGCACATGAAAGCTTATACCCAGAATAAAACTTTGTTGGTCTTGAAGATGCCCCTGAAATCAAACTTTGTTCTTACCCTTCATTTGAAAAACTAAGCACAAAGGGTAGGCTACCCCACCCCCTTCCCTCCTGCCCAATTTAAAGGGCTTCAGCTAAACGGCAGGGACCACATGGCCTGCCAACCAGCTAGAGGGCCCTTTAAATCTAGCTAGATTAAACCTGCTAGATTTAAAGGGCCCTCCAGCTGGTCGGCAAACCACGTGGTCTCCGCCAATCAGCTGAAGCTCTTTAAATCAGGAAGTAGGGGAGGGAGAAGAACAAGAAGAGACTGGATTTATACCCCGACCTTCACTCAGAGTCTCAGAGCAGTTTACAAACTCCTTTCCCTCCCCACAACAAACACCCTGTGAGGTAGGTGGGGCTGAGAGAGCTCTTTCCAGAACTGTCCTTGAGAGAACAGCTCTGACAGAACTATGGCTTGCCCAAGGTCATCCAGCAGCTGCTAGTGGAGGAGTGGGGAATCAATCCCGGTTCTCCCATATTAGAGTCCACGCAGTTAACCACTACACCAAACTGGGAGAGGGGTGGCCTGGTGAGTAGTCGCTCTTGAGGGCCTGAACTTGGGGGCCGTCAACCCTAAAGGTAAGTCTTGTTTGTAACTTAAATTATATGCCGTTGCTTGATACTCTGTGCTAGGCAGGAGGTTGAACAAGATGACCTCAGAATACCTTTTATTGTAAGCAGAAGCAGCTACTTCTCTAGTATGTACACAGCAACACTAACGTGTAGTGAATTTTACTATTGTATGAATCTATCAAGCTGCTTTAAACCAGCTTGCACCATTGACCCATTTAGCTCTGATTGGCAGCAGCTCCCCAGCATCCCTGGCTGGTTGGGGGGAAAAAGCCTTCCTCAACACCGGCTGCATGAGAGCCTTTTGCTGTTAAACCTTGACAGGGAGATTTCTGCGAGATCAACAAGGGGTTCAGGATCAGGTTTATTTGGGTTTAATAGCCCAAAGGCCATGTCCCGTAAAATAAAGTTTTAAGAGTTTAAAAACGCAGTAAAACAGAAATTCTCCACGTCTACTATACAGTTTTTGCAGGGGCTGCTCAAGAGTACACAAAAGTCTTGTGGTATCAGAAAAGACTGAATACTTCAGCATCCATTTTCTTTCTTTCTTTTTCTTTTTTAATAGCATCCATTTTCGAAGGGATTTCTCTCTTGCTGTTGTGTGATTTGGACAAAAGAAGAAAACGTGAGATGGTGAGTCAAGTTCTTTCAGAAAGCAGTCACCACAGCGCTGGTCTGATGGTTTTCCGAGAAAACACAATCTTCATCTAGGCTGTTGAAAATGTGTTACAGTGTGTAATCATATATGACCTCCTCAGTTTTGGGATTGTCAGCATGCTTAGATATAGAGGCAGGTCAAATTTAGTAGAATATTTGATTTCCAGGTGAAGTGGGGAACGTTTTCATCTGTCATCCTGTTGAAGAATATCCCAGTCATGTTTAATCAGCTTCTCTGTAAATACATTTTCCATCTTTTGGTTAGATTTTTTTTTGCTTCCATAAGCCCAGTTGGTTTATTTTCATATCTACGGCTTCATTCCATTTTGACCAGCAGTGCTTGTGTGCTGCCAATGTGCTGAAGGTTGGAAGATCTTCAGAGTGTGATAGTCAGTAGTTGAAACTGGCTATAGCCTTCCAGATTAGCATTGAGATTTTGGGGAGACCTAGTTCGTCATACGATTGCAGAAGCAATACACGGAGGTAGTATTTTGCAGAAGAAGGGTTGTTGGAGTTTTTAAAGTTGTTCAGTTGAACGGAGTTCCGAGTTCCATGAACGGAGTTCTGAGTTTCAAATTCCGAGAACAGAATTCTGAGTTCCCAGTTTCGAGAATGGAGTTCTGAGTTCCAAATTCTCTGAATGGAGTTCTGAGTTCCGAATTCCAAGAACGGAGTTCAGTGTTCCAAATTCCTAGAATGGAGTTCCGAGTTCTGAATTCTGAGAACAGAGTTCAAAATTCCGAGTTCCAAGAACAGAGTTCGGAATTCCGTGAATGGATTTATGAGTTCCAAATTACAAGAATGGAATTCTGAGTTCCGAGTTCCGAGAATGGAGTTTCCAATTCCAAATTCTGAGAACGGAATTCCATGTTCCAAGTTCCGAGAATGGAGTTACAAGTTCCAAATTTCAAGAATGGAATTCCCTAATTTGGAACTTGGAACTCCATCTCGGAACTCAGAACACCGAACTCCATTCTCGAAATATGGAACTCTGAACTCCATTCTCGGAACTCTGAACACACAATTCCGTTCTCAGAATTTGGAACTCGGAACTGCATTCTCGGAACTAGGAAATTGGAATTCTGTTCTCAGAACCCGGAACTTGTAATTCCATTCTTGGAATTTGGAACTCAGAACTCCATTCTCGTAATTTGGAACTCGGAACTTCATTCTCATAATTTGGAACATGGAACTCCATTCTCAGAATTCGTAAATCGGGACTCCATTCTTGGAACTAGGAACAGGGAACTTCATTCTTGGAACTTGGAATTCGGAACTCCATTCTCAGAATTTGGAACTCAGAACTCCGTTCATGGAATTTCAAACTTGGAACTCTGTTCTCAGAATTCCAAACTCGGAACTCCATTCTTGGAATCTGGAACATGGAAATCCATTCTCGGAATTCAGAACTCGGAACTCAATTCTCAGAACTTGGAACAGGGAACGTCCTTCTCGGAACTCGGAATTTGGAACTCCATTCTCGGAATTTGGAACTCAGAACTCCGTTCATGGAATTCCAAACTCAGAACTCCATTCTCAAAACTCAGAACATGGAATTCCATTCACGGCATTTGGAACTTGGAATTCCATTCTCGGAATTCGGAACACAGAATTCTGTTTTGGGAATTTGGAACTCCATTCTCGGATTCACAGAATTCGGAACACGGAATTCCATTCTTGGAATTTGGAACTTGGAACTCCGTTCATGGAATTCAGAACTTAGAACACGAAACTCCATTCATGGAACATGGAACACGGAACTCTGTTCTTGGAATTTGGAACTCGGAACTCAATTCTTAGAACTCAGAGAAGGAATTCGGAACTCCATTCTCTGAAGTTTGAACATGGAACTCCATTCTCGGAATTTGGAACTCCAAACTCCATTCTCGGAACTTGGAACATGGAATTCCGTTCTTGGAATTTGGAATTCGGAACTCCATTCATGGAGTTTCGAAATAGGAACTCCATTATTGGAAATCTGAACATCGTTCTCTGAATTTGGAACTCAGAATTCCATTCTTGGAACTTTGAATATGGAACTCCGTTTTCAAAATTTGGAACTCAGAACTCCATCTTGGAACAAGGAATTCCGTTCTCAGAATTTGGAACTCCATTTGCGGAACTTGGAACACGGAATTACCTTCTTGGAATTTGGAACTCGGAACTTCGTTCACGGAATTCTGAACTTGGAACTCCATTCTCAGAACTTGGAATTTGGAACTCTGTTCTCGGAATTTGGAACTCCATTTTCGGAACTTGGAACACAGAATGCCATTCTCAGAATTTGGAATCCAGAACTCCATTCTCAGAAATCAGAGCACGGAATTACATTCATGGAATTGGGAACTTGGAACTCCATTCTTAGAATTCAGAACACAGAATTCTGTTCTTGGAATTTGGAACTCCATTCTCGGAACCTGGAACCCAGAAATCCATTCTCGAAACATGGAACACGGAATTCCGTTCACAGAATTTGGAACACAGAACTCCATTCTCACAACTGGGAACTCGGAATCCCATTCTCAGAATTTGGAACTCAGAACACCATTCACGGAATTCCAAACTCGGAACTCTGTTCACGGAATTCAGAACATGGAATTCCATTCTCGGAATTTGGAACTCAGAACTCAGTTCATGGAATTCAGAACTCGGAACTCCATTCTTGGAACTTGGAACAAGGAACACCGTTGTTGGAATTTGGAATCCAGAACTCCATTCTCAGAACTCAGAAAACAGAATTCCATTCTCGGAATTTGGAACTCGAAACTCCATTCTTGGAACTCGGAACTCAGAATTCTGTTCTTGGAATTTGACACTTGGAACTCCGTTCCTGGAACTCGGAATTCCATTCTCAGAATTCGGAACTTGGAACTCCAATCTCAGAATTCAGAACACGGAACACCATTTTCTGAATTTGGAACTTGGAACTCCATTCTTGGAACATGGAACACGGAACTCTGTTCTCGGAATTTGGAACTCAGAACCTGATTCTCGGAACTCAGGACAAGGAATTCCGTTCTCAGAATTTGGACCTCGGAACTCCATTCTTGGAATTCGGAACACAGAATTCCATTCTCAGAATTAGGAACTCAGAACTCTGAAGTTTGAACATGGAACTCCATTCTCAGAATTTGGAACTTGGAATTCCATTCTCAAAACTCGGAACACAGAATTCCATTCTCAGAATTTGGAACTCGGAACTCCATTCTCGGAACTCAGAACATGGAATTCTGTTCTTGGAATTTGGAACTCGGAACTCTGTTCTCGGACCTCGGAATTCCGTTCTCAGAATTTGGAACACAGAATTCCATTCTCAGAACTTGGAACTTGGAACTCTGTTCTCGGAACTCAGAATTACGTTCTCAGAATTCGGAACTCGGAACTCTGTTCTCGGAACTCGGAATTACGTTCTCAGAATTCAGAACTTGGAACTCAATTCTTGGAATTCGGAACACGGAATACCGTTTTCGGAATTTGGAACTTGGAACTCCATTCTCAGAACATGGAACATGGAACTCTGTTCTTGGAATTCGGAACTCAATTCTCGTAACTTGGGACAAGGAATTCCGTTCTTGGAATTTGGACCTCAGAACTCCATTCTTGGATTGTAGAACACAGAATTCCATTCTTGGAATTTGGAACTCAGAATTCCATTGTCAGAACTCGGAACACAGAATTCCATTCTTGGAATTTGGAACTCGGAACTCCATTTTTAGAATTTGGAACTTGGCACTCCATCTTGGAACTCAGTACAAGGAATTCCATTCTTGGAATTTGGAACTTGGAACTCCATTCTTGGAACTTGGAACACAGAATTACATTTTTGGAATTTGAAACTCGGAAGTCCATTCATGGAATTCCAAATTTGGAACTCTTTTCTGGGAACTCGGAATTTGGAACTCTGAACTTGGAACTCCATTCTTGGAATTCAGAACGTGGAACACCATTCTTGGAATTCGGAACGTGGAACACCATTCTCTGAATTTGAAACTCGGAATTCCATTCTCTGAATTTGGAACTCGGAATTCCATTCTCAGAATTTGGAACTCGGAACTCCATTCTCAGAATTTGGAACTCAGAACTCCGTTCTCAGAATTTGGAACTCGGAACTCCATTCTCAGAATTTGGAACTTGGAACTCTGTTCTCAGAATTTTGAGCTTATAACTCTATTCTCAGAACTTGGAACATGGAATTCCGTTCACAGAATTTGGATCTCAGAACTCCATTCTCAGAACTGGGAACGTGGAATTCCATTCTCGGAATTTGGAACTCAGAACTCCATCCTGGAACTCAGGACAAGGAATTTGTAACTCAGAACACCATTCTCGGAACCCAGAACTCATAATTCCATTCTCGGAATTTGTAACTCGGAACTCAGTTCTTGGAACTCAGAATTTTAAACTCCGTTCTTGGAATTCAGAACTCCATCTATTTTTTACGATGCTCTGGGAATGTTCTTAAAACAATTAAAAGAATGGCTAAAAGATAATATGTTAGCATGTTCTATGTAACTCAAGCATTTTAGATTAATACTGATACAAGCGATTGTAATGATCTTCTATACTTGGGGTTTTAGTTATTAGTGGTTTTATTTTCTTTCTCCATAGATGTAGTTTCCCCCCTCCCTGTTCTTTTGTTGTAGTTTGTAGTTTATAGAAAATGCACTTTAAAAAATTCCCCTCGGCGGTTTAAAAAACAAAACAAAACAGAACTCCATTCTCGGAACTCAGAACATGGAATTCTGTTCTTAGAATTTGGAATGGGAAACTCCATTCTTGGAACTCAGAACATGGAATTCTGTTCTTAGAATTTGGAATGGGAAACTTCATTCTCGGAACTCGGAATTCCATTCTTGGAATATGGAACTACATTCACAGGATTCCGAACTCAGAACTCCATTCTCGGAATTCGGAACTCCATTCTCAGAATTTTTAACACAGAACTCCATTCTCAGAATTCAGATCTTGGAACTCCATTCTTGGAACTTGGAACAGGAAACTTCATTCTCTGAACTCGGAATTCAGAACTCCATTCTCAGAATTTGGAACTCAGAACTCCGTTCATGGAATCCCAAACTCAGAACTCCATTCTCAGAATTCCAAACTTGGAACTCCATTCTTGGAACTCAGAATTTGGAACTCCATTCTTGAGATTCGGAATTCGAAACTCCAAAATCATGGAGTTCCGAGTTCCAAATTCTGAGAACGGAGTTCCGTATTCAAACTTTCGGGAATGTTCTGAGGTCTAAATTCCGAGAATGGTGTTCCGTGTTCCGAGTTCTGAGAATGGAGTTCCGAGTTCCGAATTCCATGAGCAAGGTTCTGAGTTCCAAATTCCGAGAATGGAATTCCGTGTTCTGAATTCCAAGAACCGAGTTCCGAGTTCCAAATTCGAATAACGGAATTCCATGTTCCAAGTTCCGAGAATGGAGTTCCGAGTTCCAAATTCTATGAACAGAATTCCGTTCCAAGTTCTGAGAATGAAGTTCCATGTTCCAAGTTCCGAGAATAGAGTTCTGAGTTCCAAATCCCAAGAACAGAACTCCATGTTTCGAGTTCCGAGAATAGAGTTCCAAGTTCCAAATTCTGAGAACGGAATTCTGTGTTCTGATTTCCGAGAATGGAATTCCGAGTTCCAAATTCCGAGAATGGAATTACAAGTTCTGAGATGGCATTCCGAGTTCGAAATTACGAGAACGGAATACTGAGTTCCTAGTTCCGAGAATAGAGTTCTGAGTTCCAAATTCTGTGAATGGAATTCCATGTTCCGAGTTCCGAGAATGGAGTTCCAAGTTCCGAGTTTTGAGAATGGACTTTCCAATTCCAAAAAAACCCTCGCCCCATTCTGTTTCTTTTCCTTTTTTAGTCCAGAGAGCAGATATTCCCTGTCTCTGTGTGTGGCTTGCCAACTGTTAATCTGTGTGAACTCATGTTGTTCATGGCTACCTTTTGTGCTTTGAACTTTTTCACACAAAGCCAAAGAAGCTACAACATGACTTCTATGTTACTACACGAGCGGCACAGGCGGAACCCTTTAAAAATCAATCTGATTTACCTTGAGAGTTAGTGTTCCAGGAAAAGAACGTTGGCATTTCATTATTTCGAATGTGTTATTAGCTTGATAGCCACAGGAAGCATAGAATGTGATCACTCACCTTTGCCCTCTTCTGGCCTCCAAAGTAATTAGATTGGATTGAGCTCCTCTGATAAATAAATTGTCTCTGGTTCACCTTCAGCATTTAAACATCCTCCACTGGCACTTCTGTGGATAGCTATAGCCTGCTCCATTGCACTAGCAAACTAGGGATATGACTCTGGCCTGCATCCAAAGAAAAGTACAAGTTGCTTCACAAAGGGTGCGTTCAGACGAGGCATTTACAATGGTATAGGTGCCGGTTGGAATTGGTGTACTTACCGGCATTCACACGGCGAACATCTGCCTTCCGTCCCTAACCGTTGCAAAGAGCTTTAAACCGTCGTATTCTGCCACTAGGTCCCCAAGTTGTGGTATCCTGAGTTGCAACGGTTATAATCGCTTTAACCCCCACCCGTCTGATCGCTCTCCACCATTGTAGAGCCACTTCCGTTTGGAAGTCCGAGGCTTCCGATTTTCGCCCGCAATTTTTTTTTAAAGGTCAGCGATATGCGCTTGGGCGAAGCTTCACCCTGGCGTTTGTTTAAAAAAGAAAAGAAAAGGTCCTTAGTTTAACGTTTTAGAGGAGTCCGGGACCTCAGGGAGGCCAGTTTGGTCTTTAAACTTTAAAGGTAAGTCCTCTCTTCAGGGCATGCTTTTCTGGACGGGGTGTTTTGCGCATGTGCGAAGATTGCCATTCTGTGGATGGCTGCCTATGCGCATGCACAAACTAAGTAAAAAAACAACAACAAACCGCCGACACCCGCTGTGTGTGAATGGGCATACAGCAATGGGCTCCACAGACGGGAGGTAAGTGTGATCGCGTTTCAGCCATCATAAACTGCAACGGTTCCAACCGGTACAGTTTATGCCGCTTAAACCCCCCGTCTGAACGCACCCAAAGAGTCCCTGGGGTTGCTGGAACATGCCAGCCTCCAGGTAGGTCTTGGGGACCCCTCAGCATCACAACCACTCTCCAGACTATAGAGATCAGTTCCCCTGGAGAAATTGATGTTTTGGAGGGTGGCATTATACTATACAGAGGTCCCTGTCCTCCCCAGGCTCCATCCCCAAATCTCCAGGAGTTTCCCAACCTGGATTTGGCTCCCCTACCCCCCATCCCCTGCTGGTGGCTAAGGGGGACCAGGCAACCCAACTGGCAGCTCTATTCCACACACCAAAAGGGGAATCAACTTACAATGATTTTGATTAGGGGGTAACAAGCTCCTTGGGTCCTAACTCGAATGTCCCAAGCTAGCCTCAGCAGATTGTGGAAGCTAAGCAGGGTTGTCCCTGGCTAGTCCCTGAGAGACCACTGAGGAAGCTCAGAGTCCCTACGCAGCGGCAGGCAATGGCAAACCACCTCTGAACATCTCTTGCCTTAAAAACGCTACAGGATAGCCATAAATTGGCTGTGACTTAATGTTTCTTTCCACTACCACTGATCTGCTTAGGGCTGAGAGTGCAGGATTTGAGCCTACAGTAGATCTCAAGCTCCCCAGAAGATGCCATCTGATGACTTAGCATTTGTGCCCTGACCAGACTCAAGAGGGGGACTGAACAAAGAAGAAGAAGAAGAGATTGGATTAATACCCCGCCCTTCACTACCCAAGGGAGTCTCAGAGTGGCTTACAAACTCCTTCCCCTTCCCCTCCCCACAACAGACACCCTGTGAGGTAGGTGGGGCTTAGAGAGCTCTTGACAGAAACTGCTCTTTTTCAAGAACAGCTGTGCCAGAACTATGGCTTGCCCAAGGTCATCCAGCAGGTGCAAGTGGGAGAGTGGGGAATCAAACCCAGTTCTCCCAGATTAGAGTCCGCGCACTTAACCACTACACCAATCAGACAAGAGAAGCAGCAGTTCATGGACTCAACAAGTACACTTTGCTACTGAGCCACTGACTTTGGCATTAGCTGATCTCTGGAACCTCTGACCCTGGATTGGACAAGACAACCAGCTTTTCTGGAATCCCTGACCCTGGACTGGACTTGAATTTGCTATCTAGACCCCTTGACCCTAGACTGGACTTTGTTAACCTACTCTCTGGAACCCCTGACTTTGGACTGGACTTTGGTTGCTCTCTCTCTGTAATCTCTGCCTTTGGACTGCTTCACCGAATACCAGCACTTTGTCCCTAGGAGGACAGAGCACGTACAATATGTGTGAGAAGCCAGACTCGTAGTGGTCTAATCCATTCCTTTCTGAAACTGTATGATAATCATAAATGCTTTGGAAAGGAGAGTGTGAGAGAAAGGGAGAGAGAAAGGCAGAGACCAGCAGCTTAAAGCAGGGGTATGAAGGACCTTTCACCTCACAGCAAAGATTATTATCTGTCCTGCTTTCAGACAGTGATGAGGCTATAATGAAAAATTGTATTGACTTGTCTCTAGCAGTAGAGGGTTGTTTTTTTTTAGCATCAAATATTTGTTGTTGCTTCATTCACATAAGAAAGCCATCTATATAAATACAACAGCTTTCATCTTTTAGAGTGAATTTTTTAGCATATTGACAGACTGGCAAGCCAAATTCCTCTTTTAATTCACCGAGCAGGCAGCCGCCATGGAAATGTCTTCTCAAGCTATCTCAGTGCGGAAAAGGCAGTGACGGAAGAGGTTTTGCCTTCCATACCAATGTGATGATTAGGTTTCACTCAAAGAAAAATCACCAAGGAGCGATGTAATTCTGGCAAGTGCATTCTGGGAAGCACACCTTTCCCATTGAGAAACTCATTTGAGAACATCTTTCACTCCCACACATACAACTTGTGGCCCGTCATACCAAAGGAACCGCCACCACCCCAGCAGCACATGGAGTGGCACCAGGGGCTAAAAGAAAACAGGGGACTTGCATTTAGATAATGTTAGTCGCTGGACTTTATGATTTTATGGAGCCCCCCTTTAGATGCATGCAACACATAAGTATTTTTCTCCCATCCCACCATCTCTCAAGATCAATACACACAGTGTAACTTGATTCTTTTCATGTTTATTCTTTTCAGGTTTTTCCTTAAATGATCAAATGCCCCCCCCCCACAATGTGCCTTGTGTGATGACGTCACTTCCTGGTGATGTCATTGCATGGGCATTTGGTGCAAACGAGGCACTTTGGGGGTGGGGGTCACCCCACCAGCTGGATCGGGGCTGGTGGATTGGGGATGTCAGGTTCAACAGCAAGTAAATCTCCACACACGATTCCAGGGAAACATTATGCTTTATTAGATTACAGGTCCATTGCCATGATCTACAGGGATATTGTTAGGAATGACAATGGGGGGGGATGCATCCCTTCATATAGCATGATGCTGCAAATGGCTAAGCAAATGAAATCCAAGCGCGTGCGTGGGAATTCTCCCGGCGGGAGGTTACATAAGGAACGGGAGAGTCTCCGTGCCTCGTGAGAGCAGAAAGATTGACACCAACGGTGTAATGCAAGCCCTCCCTCTTCTTCAAGGTTAGTCAGATAACCCAGTCTGGCAGCGCCAGTTCACACGGTCTCAGGAGCGCCTCCCTATCGCTGTTTACAGCAAGCAAGCAAAGCAAGCGAGCAAGCATGCGCAGTCGCGCCACAGTCAGGAAAGGACATATATACATGAAATATGGCAGCTAGCTGACAGGGGGCCACGAAAGCGGGCAAACCTCCACCCCTGCCAGGGAAATGGGAATCCTACATTTCCACTTGTATGATGCCTTGTTTAGCAGTTCTAGCGTTCACCAGCAGTCATGGAAACAGCAGGAAAGGATGAGATTGGAAGCAAAAAAGATACGGGCCGAGAGAGTTAAAGAAGAGGAAGATTTCTCTATCTACTCAGTGGGTGTCGGCAGAGTTTCACCTAGGCCTTTGGAAAGAACAGAATTATTGATCTGAATTGCAGAGGGCACAAAAAATGTTAAAAATAAACCTGTACTCTTTTCTTCCTACTTGAGAGAGAAATTATGTGTTCCTGCCCTTCTCAGCAAATAAACAGAATGAGCGATTTATTAGCTAGGATAATAGACTTGGCTTCTAATGTGCCTAATTCATCACTCGCTAAAGGTTTGTACCAGGCCTGTCATTGGTAAAGGAGTGACTGATTGATCTGTGATTCAGTTGGCACCACAAAAAATGGCAGCAGGATATTTAGATGAGGATGTTACTTAGCAAAAGGCTACCTGGAATCACACTGCTGCTGAGAAATAATCGAGAACTTGGAGAGCCTTAGGCGGTCATTCATTGCACTCCTGCTCGGAATTAATCTGTTCAGGGTCAAATTAAAGATTATGGGTTTGTTGTGATGAGCCACATTATGAGGGCTGAAATGTCTCAAACCAATGAACCGTAGCGCCAGCCAACAACATTAGGTAAAGATGTGTATGGTGTAGGCTTGTCAGACATCCCACTATTTTGGGGACCTCCCCCTGGCAAAACTCCATTGCCATATGTTTCTCTGTGTGGCAGCAGTGCAGATTTACTCCTTGGAAGCATCGCTTTGGCCTCTGATTCAATGCTGCGGGTCTGCGCCAGTAGTTCCGCAGTAGGGCTTTTTCCTTGGCATTTCCCGTGGTTATGGTGAGGCTTCTACCTGCCATATTCTTTCCGCAGTAACCATAAAGCCACCATCACTGTTCCATCAACGCCCTATGAGTCCGCATATTGCCATCTTGATGTGGGCATCATTGGAGGGAATGGGACGTCTTTTAGGGGACGGTAGGGCAGTGGGATATGCACTGCCGTAGTTGTCTAGCTATGTAACTGAGAACGCCATCTTGCTTTTAAAAATCTTAACATCTGGAAGCGAACAGAGGAGCACCAAAATTGTTTTAGGATGTTATTTAATTGTTTGTTATTTGTCCATGTGTAATTTAACATTTTATAATGTTTTATCTGGCATTATGCCCTGTTAGCCGCCCTGAGCCTGTGGGGAGGGCGGGATAGAACTCTAAATTATAAATAAATAATAAATAAATAAATAAATGCTTTTTCTCCCAGCATGCAGCAGTCACTTATGTTGCCCTTGCCTCTCTTTTGCGTTTACACATGTGTGGTAGTGTTGCCATGCAATCACAAGGCAGAAGCACTGTTTTGTTAGGCAGCACATGTTCCCACGGGGGAGGGGGGGAGATAACAATACACGTATCTATCCACCAGTTCACTAAAGAGAAATAATAAACTCCCTTGTGGCTGCAGTAGCCACATGGGTCCAAATCAAATTGGGGAGGGAAAGAAAGACATTTAAAACTGCCTTCTTTCCCCCCCCCTTCCCTCCCTGCGATACTTTGCTGCAGCGAAGAGGCTCAGGGAGCGAAGGAGGCATGTTTTGCCTGCCCCTCACTTCCCCAGCCCTCCCGCTGTGGCGGGGGGGGGGAGGCTGGGGAAGCAAAGGGCAGGCATGGGCTCCTTGCCTGTCCCTCTTCAGTTGCCCCGCAGCTCCTGGAGAATGGCAGGCAGGGAACCCAGGCATGTTTAAATGTCTTTCGTTCTCTCCTTGAACCACCAGAGGGAAAGAAACGTGTTTAAACATGCCTGGGCTCTCTGCTTGTGCTTCTCCAGCAGTCCGGGGGCAGCTAGAGAAGGGAAGGCAGAGAGGCTTTCCCTGGTCACTTTCACTCCCACAGCTAACTGGCAGGGAGTGAAATTGACCAGGGAAGCCACAGAGGGAGGGAAGTCGGTATATAGATTCAGGAAACTGTATTCGGTAGCCTAAAAGTTTCTTGAATTTGCATTCGGTTTAAAAAATACTGGAAAATACCGATAAAGCATTTATTCAGTATTTTTTCGGTTCGGTAAAGCCGAATGCACATCCCTATTCTGCATCGATTTATGGCTGACTTTTCAGTCAGTACGGCGTTGCCCTGGGGTGTTTGCATGTGGTTTTGAGCTGCACCTTTCCCTCAATGTTGATAAGATGTGGAGCAAATTCCAGAATCACCCAGAATCACCCAAAGTCTCCTAACCCTTTCTCTTTAAACAAAGGAACTAGGATTGAAGTGTCTTTTCTGCCTCCCCACTCTGCCAACTGTTTAGAAGCCTTTTGTTCTCCTTACATTCCACATGTTGCTGAACTTTTGCTGCAGGAAAAAAACCCAACAAGCTTGCCAAACAATAGGAATAATGCCAGTACCTGCCCGACCTGCCTGTCTTGACAGCTGAACAACGCGATAACGTGACAAGGGTTTTTTTCTTTTCTTTAAGTAGATTGCATCTGAAAAAGAAGTGTGGTGCCATGGATGAGGTGAGTGGGGTGGCACGCAAAAGTGAAACCAGAAATGGTCCTGCAGTGTGAAAATAAATTCAGGGGCCCAGGGATTTCCCCACTAGAAAACTGTGTTAGGTCCATTCAGAAAAATGCAGGGTGAGAAGGAAAAAACCTCAGATCTGTGCCTGGTAAGGAAAAATCTACTGCAGAAATTTTCACAGTGAGGAGATTTAAAAGCGTCAATGTGGGGAATTTCACTACCATGGAAATGGTCCAGGTTGACCTAAAATGGCCAAAGGGGACCAAAAATGGAAAGCATTTCCAAAACATTTGGCAAGTGGGTAAAATTGGGAATTAGGTTTAAAAATGTAAATGATATGACAAATTATTTTTCTTATCAAAAGTAAACTTCCTTTACTACTTTTAGACATATATCTAGGTGACTTATTTGTAAAAAATTTCAAGCAATTTGGTCTCCTATTGTTAAATTTTTACAAGATAAGGAAATTGTTTCATCTAATATATATTAAAAGGAGTTATTGAATTTTTTTACTTAAGAGAGTATGTAGTAAAGGATATATTTTGGATCTTTTCTCTGTATGTTGTACTTGACTATGGATAGAAGAAGTAGTTTATATTTATGATGCTTTATGGTTGAGTTTTGTAGGATACGGTTGTACGGTTATGGTGGAAATAATAACAATAATAATAATAAAAATACTTTCAATTTATTGATCGCTCTTTCCCACACACCTGCGGGCTAAGAGCGATGTACAGTTACTCTTTGACAATTGGACTAACAATATATGTGGGGATAGGGAAGACAACATACAGCATTTTTAATTACACAAACATTGCAGCTAGCCGGGGCTTCATCTGCGGGCTGGATCAGTTGTGTTCCGACGGCATGTATTCTTGTCGGCTGGCTGATGAAATCGCTGGGTAGACGATGAGCTAGGACAAGGCTTGGTTGCTCACACCAGCACGGGGCTAGAACTGCCAAAGCTTGGCAGTTCAGATGTTATAGTTAAGCAGGGGGGAAATCCCCTGTGCCACCGCTCCCTTTTTTAAAAATTTTTAAAAATTAATGTTTATATGAAAAAAATCTAGGTAACATAATAAGGAACTCCCCATAACAGCATTTCAGGTGATATTTAGGGCTGCAGCAGGTTTTGTCATGCTGATGCTTCTGCATTTCCCACAGCAAGACAAATAGAACTCCATGGAGCCTTCTGAGTTCACGAAAGTGAATCACGGGACTCCATGGCTAGGCCTGCCAACTCCACCTTGGGGATTCCTAGAGATTTGGTGGCCTTTGCCTTGGATGGGGTGGAGTTTAGTGAGAGGGAGGCGCTCAGTGGAGATGTGATGCCATAAGCGCCCACCTTCCAAAGCTGCCGTTTCCTCCAAGGAAACAGATCTCCATAGCCCAGAGATCAACTGTAATTCCAGGAAAACTCTAGGCCCCACCTGGAAGTTAGATAAACACAGAAAACACCGTGTTGAAATAATAAACACAATATTTACATGTACTTATAACTAAATATATTTGCTTTTTATGCACAACATCAACTCTAGTGTATTGTAGACACTTCCAAACGACAACATCACATTCCAAAAACTTTCAAACTAAGTTATATAACACGAAGAGCCCAACTGTCTTCTTCCTGATGGAGGATAACTACCAATGTGCAGTTATTTGTACCGAACAATGCAGCAACCTATTGTACATTTCCCAAGTGATGATCCATCAGGTAAAGCTAGCAGGCAGCTTGTATTTCTCACTGTGATGATTCAGGTTAGCAAGCAAGCCAAGTAGACGTATTTTCCCATGAGGTGATTCAGCTAGCAAGCAGGCCTAGCAACACGCCTCCCGGGCATAACCTGGAGGCGGGCAACTCTATCTATGGCTGCTATTCACCATTTTTTTGCCACTTCCAGTATCTGATGCAGTGTAGCCCTCACATCAATGTGAATTGGCTATAACTATGATATTTTGAAAGGGGCTGCAGTGGCTCAAGTGGTTAAGATGCTGAACTGCAGACCGGAAGGTCAGTAGTTGCGGCAGTTTGAGACCCGAGTGCCACAAGATGGAGTGAGCTCCTGTCTCCAGTCCCAGCTCCTGCCAACCTAGCAGTTCGAAAGGAAGAAATTGCAAGTAGATAAATAGGTACCGCTTCGGTGGGAAGGTAACAGTGTTCCATGCACCTTGGCGTCTAGTCATGCCGGCCACATGACTACGGATATAACTCTGGACAGCGCTGGCTCTTCGGCTTGGAAACAGAAATGAGCACCACCCCCTAGAGTCGGATTCGACTGGCTTTCGAGCAAGGGAAACCTTTTACCTTTACCGATGCTATTTTGAAACAGTGATGCTAGAAGTATTTCAGTCATGCTGCAAAATAACTCTGGGAAATAAAAACTGAGAGTGGGTGGAGGGCATAACCTGTTTCCTGAATTCTCCCAGGTTTTCCCAGGCCTTCGCATCTTTACGTGTAGCATCCTTAATGAAAGCCTGATCCAGCAAGTGGTCCAATTTCCTCCAGAAGACAGGGATGGTGCCAGTTTATTTCCCTGAACAAAGGCTTCACTCCCTCATCTGCATTGACTGTCCATGAATATTTTTATTAAAACCCTTTCTGCTCAACAGAAATCTAACCGCAAAAGTAAACAGAGCATAATGCACTGAATATATTCCTCTGCCATTTAAAAAGACTAGAACAGTAGACAGTCCCAAATTAATCTCCTCAGGAACAGCAGCTGCTTTAACATATTGTTGCGATCACAATAGGAAGCAATTGTTTCAGATCTTTCTTTTCTTTTTTACTTTTCACTCTCGCCTTTATTTCTTTTCTTTTTCTTCTGTTTTGGCAGCTGTGAATAATTCTCCCCTACAAAATTGTCCTGTAGGCTGTATGAAGGCTGGTGACCTTTCACATCAACGCCACTGCTGCTTTCCAGGCATTTCTTGAAGGGCTATTTAAAAATAGATTCTACGTTACTAAGAGGGGTTCGGGTTTTTTTTTACTCTTTTGAAATCCAGACATTTGCCACCCACTAGAATGCAGAATCTGCTAGCGAAATAACATTTTGGGAATCAGAGATATGACAGCGAGGTGGAAGTAGCCAAGTGTGTGTGTGTGCGTGTTGTCAAGTCACAGCTGCTTTATGGCCACACCCAGAGGTCATTTCGGGGGGGGGTCATGGGGGATCGCAGTTCCCCCGGGTGAGATACAGGGGGCGGGGCACATGATGAAGCCCCGCCCCCTGCTTCCGGCCGCCCCGCTTCCGGCCCTCATTCAGCCAGGAGGAGGCAGGAGAAGAGGGAGGGTAAGTTGCTTCCTCCCTGCCTCTCCCCACCCAGGGAGGGCCTTCACAGGGCTTCCTTGCACTCCCACCGGCCTTGCAGGTCCACCGCCGGGCCCCTCATGGGGTTCGGCAGTGGAGCTGCAAGGCCGGCGGCGGCTGGGACCGTTGGGGGCGGGGGGTGTGGCCTTATGACACACTTCCGGTGATGTCAGGGGTGTGTGGCATATGCTAATGAGTTATGCTAATGAGTTCCCCTAGCTCTTTTTCTACGAAACGACCCCTGGCCACACCGTAGGGTTTTCAAGGCAAGAGGCATTCAGAGGTGCTTTGCTACTGCCTATCTCTGTGTCATGATCCTGGAATTCTTCGCAGGCCTCCTATCCAAACATTAGCTAGACCCAACCCTGCTTAATTCCCGAGATCTGACAAGGTCATGCTAGCCTAGGCTATCCAGGTCAGGATTCATAGCCACCTACTCTACTAAAATACTCATAAAGACCATCACATCAGGGGTCTTATTTAGCCCACCTTCTGCTCACCATGGGAGCTGTGGTGGCTCAAGTGGTTAAGATGCTGAACTGCAGGCTGTGGAAAGTCGGTAGTTCAGCAGTTCGAGACCCGGGTGCCGCATGACGGAGTGAGCTCCCGTCTCTAGTTCCAGCTCCTGCCAACCTAGCCGTTCGAAAGCAAGACATTGCAAGTAGATAAATAGGGACCACTTCGGTGGGAAGGGAACAGTGTTCTGTGCGCCTTGGTGTTTAGTCATGCCGGCCACAGGAACATGGGAATGTCTTCAGACAGCACTGGCTCTTTGGCTTTGAAACGGAGATGAGCACCGCAACCCTAGAGTCGGATTCGACTGGCTTTTGAGCAAGGGAAACCCTTACCTTTTACCTGCTCACCATAAGGCTACACCAGGGAGGATGGGTGCCATGCAGACAAAACTATGGAGGTCACAACCTGCGATGAAAATGTGAATTGAGTGAGATTGAGGAGGAAAGCTGATAGGACCCAACATATTGCTCCCAACAAGAAACGGCCAGATGCCACTAGGAAGGCTACAAGCAAATCTGAAGCTGGTTGACACTCACTTTCCCAAGCAACCGGTGTGTGTTAGGTGCCATCAAGTCACCTCTGACCTACGACGCCCCTATGAATTAGTAAAGGTAAAGGTTTCCCTTGCTCGAAAGCCAGTCGAGTCCGACTCTAGGGTTACGGTGCTCATCTCTGTTTCAAAGCCGAAGAGCCAGCGCTGTCCGAAGAAGTTTCCATGGTCATGTGGCCAGCATGACTAAACACCAAGGTACACGGAATGCTGTTACCTTCCCACCGAAGTGGTACCTATTTAACTACTTGCAATTTCTTGCTTTCGAACTGCTAGGTTGGCAGGAGCTGGAACTGGAGACGGGAGCTCACTCCGTCATGCGGCACGCTCGGGTCTCGAACTGCTGAACTACCGACCTTCCACAGCCTGCCGTTCAGCATCTTAACCACTGGAGCCACCGCAGCCCTATGAATTAATGACCTTCAAGACATCCTATCATGAACAGCCTTGCTCAGGTCTTGCAAATTGAAGGTCGTGGCTTCCTTGATTCTGTCAATCCATCTCATGTTAAGTCTTCCTCTGTTCCTTCTGCCTTCAGTTTTTCTTAGCACTACTGTCTTTTCCATTTAGTCTTGTTTTCTTATGATGTGATCAAAGTACGATAGCCCCAGTTTAATCATTTTCACTTCTATGGAGAACTCAGGCTTGTGTACCAAGCCAGTTTGGTGTAGTGATTCAGTGCACGGACTCTAATCTGGGAGAACCAGGTTTGATTCCCCACTCCTCCACTTGCAGCTGCTGGCTGACCTCAGGCAAGCCATAGCTCTGGCAGAGCTGTTCTCTCAAGGACAGTTCACTCAGAGCTCTCTCAACCCGACTACCTCACAGAGTGTCTGTTGTGGGGAGGGGAAGGTAAGCCATTCTGAGACTCCGAGTGAAGGGCGGGGTATAAATCCAATCTCCTCCTCCTTCTCCTCCTCCTCCTTCTCTTCTTCTTCTTCCCTCTGAACATAGAGGTTTCCTATAGCTCGCATGTTATTTATTAAACATTTCTACTTTGCCTTTTTTCACCATACACGGCAAATCAAGGTAACTTACAAACCAGCACACTGTGAAATGACACTGAAAGAAAATGGACAATGGCAATGACTAAATGCCCCCAGAACATCATCCATAACAGGCCACAAGATCTTAAGTTCTTTCAAATGCCTGTCAAAATGTTATGCAGCCTTACAGTGCTGGAAGAACCGGGCTACTGGAGGATCCCACCTCACTTCCTTTGGGAGGCCATCAAATAGGATTTTGCCTGAGTCGTAGTTGGCCAGAAGTACCTAAGGAGGAAGCTTTGAGATGATTTGGCTTCAAAGGACATGCTCGCTTGTCCCTAAAGACATTTGTTGTGGTGAGTTGTTACCTCGCCACCTCTAAAATCGTCCTCAAAAACTCTGTGGTTATTCGATGTGCTCTTTCTGACCTGCGGCATTTTGAACATTTGCATTATGCTCGTGGGGGACAAGGATTTCAGCAGCATCATGTATCTGCCTGGGAACTGTGTTCTGATTTTAAACGATCTGAAAGAATGGAGACCATGTGGCCTTCGGTTTGCCTGCGGCTATCCTTCAAATTGCTGGCTTTGTATGTAGCTTTGACAACTCCCCTTAGAATCCAAGCAATGACACACAGGATATGATACCTCTGGAACTTCGGGGGGTGGGGGAGACACTTCACAATGGGAAAGTCGCTTTTAAAAAAAAATCCTTTGCACCATGTCCTGCGTATTGTTGTCTGCAGTGGTCAACATACATGACAATTATTTGTGCCACTTATCACATGGCTAACCCGTAGGACTGCCAATCTTCAGCTGGGGCCTGGAGAGCTTCCAGAATTATAACTGATCTCCAGACTACAGGAATCAGTTCCCCTGAAGACTATGGCAGCTTTGGAGGTTGAACTCTATGGCATCACATGAGCTCCCTCCCCTCCACAAATCCTGTTCCCCCCCCAAGTCTCCAGGTATTTCCTGTGTTGATAAGCCAGTGAAGGCACCAGGCATGGCCTGACAACCGCCAGAAGATTGGATGGGACATGGGCGCAACCATCAGATGTCACTTCTAGGAAGACCTGGAAGTGATGTCATGCCTCTCCAGATACTGCTGGGCACTCTATGGATTAAGAGTTTCTGGCAATTCCTAGAAAACCGATGTCGTTTCTGTTTCCCCCCCCCCCCAGGAGTGACATCTTTCTATCAAGCTGACAGCCAGCTGCCTGTCCAAAGCAGGATGGTGGATTCCCTTCCCTTCACAGGTACATGGAAACCCTGCAAATCAGGAATGTGATGTGTTGTGTGGCCATCACGTCATTTTATGGTAGCAAATCCCCTATGATAATGTCATTGAAGAAGTATTTCCTTTTGTTGATCTAGCCAGCATTGTCCATCTGCTCTCTCAGTTCCATTCATAATGTATAGTGAGTTGTCTATTTTTCTCAGCGAAAAAGACTCAGCCCCTTTAGCCTTGTCCTGTACAGATGAGCAAATGCCTCCCACTGCTTTCTATATTTGTTTATATTCCCATAAATGCTTTCAGGTTCCCCACATTTCACTGTTGATTTTGTAGATATAGTTGTCTGGTGTACTCATTTTGTATGGCTTTTACCCACAATAGATTCAGTATCCATATATACATGTGTCATGACCCCAGGGGGTCACCAACTTCCGCTGCCACCACGCTGGACTTCAGGTCCCTTGAGAAGGCCCAGAGTACCCTCCCAAACCCATACAATTTGCCCCTTTTTAAGCCAAGAACATAGGTGTGATGACCAGGCAGAGAACAATTAAACAAATGGGATATTAACACAGTACTGGGGCAAGGAACATAAGACAAGGTGCTTTATAATATATAACAATGTTTAAATGAAACGTAAACAAATCTAACATGACTACCTAGTTCACTTAACTGGTTACTACTTCAAGGCCCACAGCCTCTTATACCAGGACTCCTGCTGGGATCTTTCTCCTCAGACCAGACCCTTTGTGAGACAAGACCGCAGACGAGCAAAAGAACACAGTTTTCCACAGTTAACAGCTTAAGTCAGAATCTCCTCACAGAATCTCTGGAAACTGATTGGCTACAACCGTTGCTAAGGCTTATGGGGATTGTAGGCTGTCTAATTTCCACTCCCACACTGGTCTCTCCTGGGACCAGGCCGCATTAGGCCTTGCTCCCAGTCCTGCACAGATCATGACAACATGGTATGTCATTTATGCATATAATATACAGAAAATGTGTAACCTGGTGTATTAATGCACAGATAATGTTCATAACACATACAATTTGCAGGATAAAATTTAGTATGAGGAAACAGGAAAAGATATACAAAATTAAAAAATTGCAGGATTAATTTACACAAGGGAGGGGGGGGGAAATCAAAACAGGGATTTGGGGTTGAAGCAGCTGGGACAGGAAACTCAAAATCATTCCAACTTTCCTCCTAGAGAAGGTTTCCCATTTGATTTTATCTTTTCCTACTCTATAATACCATTTTTGAGCCGGCTCTTAAACATCATTCTCAAAACCCCTCACCAATAGAAAGTTTTAATCGCAAATCTGCTTAGGGAAA